>NC_134363.1:173202674-173210174 GCF_048569485.1 Anomaloglossus baeobatrachus | reverse complement strand
GTAGACGAGGGCCAGGAGAGGTATGTCAGTGACTGGAGGACCGACATCAACACCTCACAGAAACTGACCACGTACCAGAGACTACAGAGAGACTACAGACTGGCCCCATATCTGAAGAAACTCCCGGACCCCAGAGACCGCAGGACCCTGAGCCGATATAGACTCAGTGCCCACAGTCTAGCCATCGAATCCGGCCGACACAAGCAGAGCTACAAGCCCAGGGAGGACAGACTGTGCCAACACTGTGACCTGGAGGCCCTGGAGGATGAAACCCACTTCCTGCTACACTGCACCAAGTACTCAGCAGTGAGGGACACTCACTTCAGGAGACTCTCCCATCTCTTCCCGGATTTCAGCTCCATGAAGGAGGAAGAGAAAACATATATCCTGCTGGGGGAAGACGAGAGCGCAGTGGAGATAGCAGCGCGGTATGTGAGCGAATGCCATAGACTTCCAGAAAGAGAACTATGATAAGTCATGGACTTCCATAGCCCCCCATCCCAGATGTAGCCCCCCAATCCCCACTCTGGATATGCCCAACCACCGTTACTACAGTCCCCACCCTGGATATGCCCCATCATAAGCCATGGACTTCCATAGCCCCCATCCTAGAAGTGTCCCCACCCTGGATGTGCCCCATCCATCCTTCCTACAGTCCCCACCCTGGATATGCCCCATCATAAGCCATGGACTTCCATAGCCCCCATCCTAGAAGTGTCCCCACAGTCCCCACCCTGGATGTGCCCCATCCATCCTTCCTACAGTCCCCACCCACCATCCCCACAGCCCCAGTCCCTAATGTACACTTGCTTTGGCAAAACTAATTTGTATTTGGTCCTGCCAATAAAGCTTATTTGATTTGATTTGATTTGATAGAGGGATAGATAGAGGGATAGATAGAGGGATAGATAGAGGGATAGATAGATAGATAGATAGATAGAGGGATAGATAGATAGATAGAGGGATAGATAGATAGAGGGATAGATAGATAGATAGATAGATAGATAGATAGATAGATAGATAGATAGATAGATAGATAGATAGATAGATAGATAGAGGGATAGATAGATAGATAGATAGATAGATAGATAGATAGATAGATAGATAGATAGATAGATAGATAGATAGATAGATAGATAGATAGTGTGAAGCCCCGCTAGTATGTGTCGGTGCAGTACCTTCAGGGACTCCACGTGGATGGAACAGTCTGGTCACAGGTAGGGAACCTTCTTTTAGGATTGTCGTGACGCCACTCTCAGTATTGCGGTCAGCGGGGACCGCCACTGCAGATTAAGGGATGCCTGGGGCTGATGGTGGGTGCAGTCAGTATATTAGCCCCCTGAGAGTGAGGCAAGCCCCAGGCCCCGGTGTATGTGTGTGGGACCACAGGTCGCAGAATGACTCAAACACAGTCCAAGAAGTCTTTCAACGTGTTTACTCACTGTTTGGAGGTCACGGTGAGATGCCCGGGCGACACTGTGATAACCAGGTTGAACCAGGAATTCCAGGAGGCCGTTCTGAGGGTAGCTGTCCACTCGCCTTCCTTGCACTCTTTCTGTTTTAGGAGGATCCTTTGCTTGAAGCGTGGTAGGACCCCTCCAGGGAAGCTGTTACCACCCTGCTCCCCTCTCTCTGGCTCGTCTGCCGGCAGCGTGGCCTTGGTGGGATGGCTTCTGGCCCTGTCCCCTTATGGGCCTGGTGATTGCTGCTTGGCTCAAGCTCTGTGTAGTCGTGGTGAGGGCATGAAGTACCCCCCCCCACCTGTAGGTTAAGCAGCTCTGGATGATCTGCTGCCTGTACTGGGGACCTAGTTCCCCTTGTGTGCTCGGATACCGGGATCTCCGTACTCAGCCACCCTTCTCTCTGGATGATTTTCAGGCCGACCCACGGTACTCCTTTCTCCCCCGCTTTCAGCTACTGCACTCCTCAGGACCTGTCTGACACGAGAGCTCCTCTGCTCCCTTCCACACACCTCCACTTCTTCCTCCAGACTCTCCTCTTCCTCTCTCTGCCCTGCTTCCTAGCAACCAGCCCCTGAACACACCCCCAGCTGGGAATTGAAAGTTAACTCCTTCTGGCTACCCAAGGGTCCCCTCTGGTAATGTGGGAGGCCTGGTCACTATATGTTTGTGTGTGCACCTCATCCTGGCCTTTGGAGATTACCTGGAAGCATTGCTCCCGCATGGGTGCAATACTCTGTGGTGCCTGACCGGGTCAGGGGCGCCACATTCCCCCTTAGTTATCATCAGCACGTCCTCGGGCTGCAAAGACAAGAGAAAAGGTAAATACAAACTTTTCCCACGCAGGGGCAATTATTTACATTTAAACATACCAGGTACCATTCCACCACCAACCACCCACATGTCCGAACCCCACCCAAAAACCTCCAGGAGGTAGGTCGCCGGTCCTTTTGGTGACCAGGGCTGGGCCATCACATTCCCCAGACCTTTCCTCCAATCTTCCTCTCCTGAGGAGAGTGGTGTAAGGTAGGCCCCATAAACAGGCGTACCCGCTTCCGAGTGTTGGAGGGCAGGCCCCATAAACAGGCGTGCCCCCTTGTTGGTGCAGAGCCATGCCCCTCAACAGGCAGACTCTGTGGTTGATACCAAGGAGGTAACTTTTTACAATGCAAAAGTTTGTGGTTAAAGCCAGTTCATAACCGGTGGTCCATTTTTTAAAGTGCACGTGAACTAGTGCAAAGAAAACATTTTAAAGAGGTCTCACAATAGTCCTTGTGGGCACATTTCACTTAAACGTTACCTAACTGTAAACAGGTTAAACATTACCTTTCATACCGTCACTTTGAACTAGACTGTACTTTCTCTATAGCGTAATGGGAGCTGACCAAAGTTGCTGCGGGTTGACCTACGCAGTACTATACTGTCATCTGTCTGAGGTTGTGTTCTCCCACCCGATGTATGTGTCTCAATGTGAATAATAGGTGTGCTAGGTATTGATACCAGTGCATGGTCTTCTGCTTCAGCTACATTTGGCTCTTCCAGGTTCTGAACAGGTTCTTCTGGGTCTCTTACTTCTCCAGATTGAGGGAATGTAATAACCGGAATAACTACTGCTCCATTGTATTGAGGCCAACTTGCTGGAAAATCTCCAAGTACAGTATGGATCATCTTTTCTTTTGGTTCTTGAACTGGCAAAGGGTTGGGAATTTCTTCAGGGATTCTTAGTTGTTCAGGACATTTCTTTAGGCGATCTCTAGAAACGACAGCTGTTGTTTTTCCTCCATCTTTGCTGATAAGGCATGTCTTTTCATTGCTAAGCGTCGATGGTAACACAGTATAGGGTTCTTCTTCCCAGTGATTGTCAAGTTTATGACGTCTTCTCTTCCTTTTGAGAACTATATCTCCTGGCATCAAGGGAATAGCAGGTGCTTTTCGATTGTAGGCCTTTTCTTGTTTCTCACGCTGCTGAGTCAAGCTTCGCTCCACACACTCTTGTACTTTCTTGTATTGGGCTTGGCGGTTGGAATTCCAATCAGCACCTTGTAGATGGTCTTCAGGGGTCTCAACTCCCATTTCCAGATCTACTGGCAATCTCCCTGGTCTGGCCCTCATCAGGTATGCCGGTGTGCAGTTCGTGGAACTCACAGGGATGTTGTTATACATGTCCACTAGATCGGGCAGTTTTTCCGGCCACTGACTTCGTTCTTCTAGTGGGAGCGTCTTCAGAAGGTCGAGAATGATGTGGTTCATCTTCTCACACATGCCATTGGTCTGAGGATGGTAAGGCGTAGTACGGATCTTCTGGCAGCCGTATAGGTTACAAAACTCCTTAAACACTTCAGCTTCAAAGGCTGGTCCTTGGTCAGTGAGCACTTGATCTGGATAGCCATGTGGTCGACAGAAGTGTGTCTGGAAAGCTTTGGCTGCAGTTTGACCTGTCAAGTCCTTGACTGGTACTACCACCAGGAATCTGGAGTAGTGGTCAACCATAGTGAGAGCGTAGTTGTAGCCTTGTCTGGTGGGTGCCAACTTTACATGGTCCAGGGCCACGATCTCCAGGGGCCGTTTAGTTTGGATTGGCTGGAGTGGTGCTCTCTGGCTGTGCTGGTCTTTTCTTCTAAGATTGCAGGGCCCGCAGTTTCGACACCACTTCTCTAGGGCAGATCTCATGCCCACCCAGTAGAATCTTACTTTAAGTAGGGCCTCCAGTTTCTTCCAACCAAAGTGGCCTGCACCATTGTGATAGGCTTCTAGCACCATCCTCGTATCCTTCTGTGGTACAATCACTTGCCACACCTTCTCATGCGTCCTCGGGTCAATGATGCTCCTGTAAAGTTTGTCTTGATAGATGAATAATCGACCCCTCTCCTTCCATAGGTACTGTGCCTCAGGTGGGGCTCCTTTGTCAAGGCTGGCGCCCGGCTGGCTGATCAGTTTCTTTACCAAGCCTACCGCTGGATCATTTTCCTGGGTCTCCTTCCAGTTGTAGTGAGGTAGTGGGTTCAGGGTCACCTCTTGGCGGTTGGCACGCGACTGCCGACACTGTTTTGCTCCATGGCGATGGAACGCTGGCAGCTCAATCTCTTCAAGATCATCTACATCTTCACCCTCGTCTGCTAGGTGAGGCATCCTGGACAGAGCATCTGCGTTACCGTTCTTGCGGCCAGCTCGATACTTGACAGTAAAGTCATAATTCGCCAGTCGGGCTACCCAACGCTGCTCCATGGCACCCAATTTAGCAGTATCCAAGTGGGTCAGGGGGTTGTTGTCCGTGAAGACAGTGAATTTGGTGGCTGCCAGGTAGTGCTTGAACCGCTCTGTGATAGCCCATACCATGGCCAGGAACTCTAGCTTGAATGAGCTATAATTCTCCGGGTTTCTTTCAGTAGGCCTGAGCTTCCTGCTGGCGTAAGCAATCACAGGCTCTTTGCCTCCCTGCACCTGTGAAAGCACTGCTCCCAGTCCCACATTACTGGCATCTGTGTACAGTACGAATGGCAGACCGTAGTCAGGGTAGGCTAGGATCTCTTCACCCGTCAAGGCCCCTTTCATTTGTCTGAAGGAGTGTTCTTCTGCTTCTCCCCAGTGAAATGGCGGGCCGGAGATCTTTCCTCTCTTCTTTGGGTGGCCTACCAGGAGCTCTTGCAAAGGCGCTGCCATTTTCGTGTAGCCCTTGATGAACCTTCTGTAGTAGCCTACCAAGCCAAGGAACTGACGTACCTCCCGGACGGTAGTAGGTGTGGGCCATTCCTGGATGACTGTGACCTTCTCTGGGTCCGGTGCTACTCCTTCTGCACTGACCACGTGACCTAGGTACTGGACCTTTGGCTTCAGTAAATGGCACTTGGATGGTTTCAGCTTCATTCCATATCGGGATAGCGCTTCAAAGACTTCAGCCAGGTGTTTCAGGTGGTCCTCGTAGGTCTTGGAGTACACGATGACATCATCCAGGTATAGCAGGACGGTTTCAAAGTTGAGGTGCCCTAGGCAGCATTCCATAAGCCTCTGGAAGGTCCCGGGGGCATTGCAGAGTCCAAATGGCATGCTGTTGAACTCACAGAGGCCCATTGGGGTGGTGAAGGCCGTCTTCTCCCGATCTTCTTCTGCTACAGATACTTGCCAGTAGCCACTAGTAAGATCTAGGGTAGAAAAGTAGTTAGAGGCTTTCAAGGCAGCGAGGGATTCCTCTATCCTTGGCAAAGGGTAGGCATCCTTGTGTGTTATCTGATTTATCCGTCTGTAATCCACACACATCCTCATCGTGCCATCCTTCTTTCTTACCAGGACCAGGGGAGCCGCCCAGGGGCTACAACTGTCCCTTATGACGCCTGCCTCCTTCATGTCTTTCAGCATGTCCTTTGTGCGCTGGTAATGGGCTGGTGGAATAGGCCTATGTCTTTCCTTAATGGGAGGATGACTGCCTGTGGGTATGTGATGTTGCACCCCTTTGATCCTACCAAAGTCTAGTGGGTTCTTACTAAAGACCTGCTCGTATTCCTGCACGACCCTGTAAACCCCATGTTTCTGGTAGTCGGGTGTAGAGTCAGTCCCCACGTGTAGTTTCTGGCACCAATCCTCTAACTGCTTTTGGGAGGTCTCACCCTCTTTTGAGTCAGCTTGTGTCAGGGGACCTACAGGTGTTATGGCGTCATCTGAGCATGTAAACAGTTTGGCTATGGTAGCGTACCTTGGTAGTCTGGCTTCCTCCTCCCCACAGTTCAACACTCGTACAGGCACTCGTCCCTTGTGTACATCAACTACCCCCCTGGCTGTCAGAATCGTGGGCCAGTGGTCTGAATGAGTGGGCTCTAGTACAGCCTGGTAATCTTGTCCTCTGAGACCTACCGCTGCTCTACACCACATCATCATTTCACTCCGTGGGGGTATCACAATGGGGTTTGCATCCATCACCCGTACACTACCAATCTCACCGCCAGTCTGTTTTACCTGTTGCTTCCTCAGAATGATTCGGATCTCCTTTTGCAAGGCTCTTTGCGACCTGCCCTCAGCACCTTCAACAATCTGGTGAAGCAACAACAACACTTCCCCTAAGCAATTTTCTATGACATTAGTGCCTAAAATCATTTGCGGGTTCCTTTCTCTAATATCAGTGTCCACAACAATCAGTCCTTGTCCCTTCATTTCCTGCCTTCCCACCTTTATGGTTACCTCTTTGACCCCGATCTGGTCTATAGGTTGTCCGTTGGCAGCATAGATGGTGAGGGAGGGGTCCGGTGGTCGGAGATCGTCGTCCGACCAAAACCTCCGATAAAGGACATACGGGATCGTGGTGACCTGAGAGCCGGTGTCCAATAACGCCGGGGTAGGGATCCCGTCCAGGACAATGGACAGGACAGGACGTCCACCCACGTACTGATCACAGCAGCGACTTGGGCCTGATCTTCTTAATCCTGAGGACTGGCCCCCGGCCCCAGGTTTGGCTCGTTTAAAGGACAGGCCCTTGCATAGTGTCCTGCCTCCTGGCAACGACGACAGATGGGTTGTCCAGATGAGTCATAGCGATCACTGCTCCTGCCTCGGGTTGGGGGACCTCTTCTCCTCCGCATCCAAGGGACGTCCTCTGGGTTGTCAGCTAGCAGGATCCGATGAGGGACTTTGGTCTCTGAGGGCAACTGCATTGCTTTCAGGATTTGTGCGACGTCCTTAGTGAGCTGTTGCACCTGGGAGGATAGTGTATTTATGGTCTCTGCTGGCGTGTTGAGTCCTTTTGCAGTTACCAGGGCCTGCGAGGAGGATTCCGCTCCTGCAGCCGTGGAACTGGCAGGCCATGCTGGTGCGACGGGGTCTGTGTCCACAGGAGGTTGGAGTGCTTTCACTGCCCTGTCTTTCAGAATGGCAAAGTCCACGTCAGGGTGTTCCAGGGACCACAGCTTCATCTGCTTCCCATCCTCAGGAGAGCGCAGGCCCCGCAAGAATTGTTCCTTCATCATCCGGTTTCCTTCCTGATCACTGACAGGGTCCACCAGCTTGAGAGCCTGTAGTGCAGCCTGCAGCCTGAGGGCATAGGCTCTTATGCTAT
>NC_134363.1:173097674-173197674 GCF_048569485.1 Anomaloglossus baeobatrachus | reverse complement strand
GGTGGAGGCAGAGTGAAAAGCGCGGGTACGAGATTATGGGCGGTACTTGCTGATGAAAATCACAGCGCCGCCTTATAATCTCACGCCTGCGCAATCACGTCACCAGCGGTCATACTGCGCAGTGCTCACTCCCGCGAGAGTGGCACGGCGCATGCATGAGACCTTGCGAGCACTGGGCGGCGGCCTCAGTTATGGAAATGAGTGATGGGGGACGACGTAAAGCGGCAGGAGGGCGACTAACGGACGCAAGAGAGCCCGCCCCCGTGTACATAAAAAACGATTAGCATACAAAAAGGTAAGACTTTATAAAGTCTTTATTTTGGTCTCAAAAGGGGCACAATAACAACAGGAACCTTTACAGAATGCAGCCCGGGAGCTGCAGAGGGGGAATCTTTTAGGTTTAGTGCAAAATTTCTGCTGACAGGTTACCTTTAACCATTTTCCTTCCTTTTTTTGCAGGAATTTCCCTGGCCAATCATTGTCGTGCCAAGACTTGACATGGCTGTGATGGGGCCGAGAGATAATGGTTTCTGCAAACTGAACATGTACCGATCCAAACCGACTTTTCGGTCAAATGTTCGGTTTTCCGATCTCGCCAAGGATCGTTCGATTTTGAAACTTTCCAATCTTTTTCGATCAAGATCGCTCATCCCTACCGGTAGATTTCGCCCTTTTTTTTTTTTTTGCAGCTTTTTTCTTGTAGGCTTCCATGCAAACATTTTCTACAGCTTCAAGCCCCTTCGTCCAGAGAAAAGCCAAAGACTAAATTTAGAATTCATTGTCTTTAAACTTTGAGATGTTGGGTTTGATCATCGTCAGTTCTCCGTCCTGATTCTGGGCATAAATCATCACGTCAAAGCTGATTCTGTCTTGCACATTCGGAAGACGTTTGTGTCCCGGATCAGATCGGTATAACTTTTGTTTTTTACAGGTATTACAATCAGATTGCAACAAAATATTGGGGTCGGGATGTTCCCGGTCTAGACGGCTGAGCCGGGACGCGTTGTTGACTGAGCTCCTCCGTTGACCTCGATGAACTTGCCTGACATTTCTGCAGAAGAGTGGTTGAGATGTTCTGCTTCCCTGCAATCTGCAGCCTGTGAGGGGCTGATCCCAGCAAAGACGATGTCACCGGGGGTGATAATAAGCTGTCACAATGACACTGTCATAACACTGGCAAGTGACACGGTGACAGCTTATTACAGGCTCTCTTATCTGCAAAGCTATGACTTCCCTAAGGCACTAAAAGTGGATTAACCCTTCAGTCCTCTCCATGGCACAATCTCAACGTGGAGGAATTATCATCTGATCGTAGACCACTAGAACGGTTTGCGATATGGCTTCATCTCAAAAGTTGGCTTCTTGCGTTAAAGTTTTGTTTTGTATCACATTAATCCAATTACTGTTTATGAAATTAATGAGAGAATCTGGATCTGATTCAAATTCTGGAAAATCGATTTGCTGCAAATTTATTCTCAGCCATTGAATGTCCCTTATTATATTCTGGGATTTGGATGGATGTAGAAAACCCAACCAATACTCATCTCACCACTCACCTCCGCAGCTCAATGTCCTCCATACGGTCCTTGATGTATCGTCTTACTGCTGCCTTGCGCTAAAGCCACAGGCATCCTTAAAGTGCACCAATCACCAGGATTTTCCTATATAACCTAAAGCCAGTGCTATACTGCCACTATCAGGCTGATTCTATACATACAGTGCTATACTGGCACTATCAGACTGATTCTATACATACAGTGCTATACTGGCACTATCAGGCTGATTCTATACATACAGTGCTATACTGGCACTATCAGGCTGATTCTATACATACAGTGCTATACTGGCACTATCAGACTGATTCTATACATATCTTTAGTGGTCAGATAGAACGTATAGGGTTTGAAACAAAAGCAAGTAAAGTTTGTAAAATGAGCAGCTTTTTGAGTGACAGCAGCTGTCGATCAGCTGATAGCTGGGGTGGGTATTCATCATGATTCCCGCCCCCCTGCATGTCCATCCTCCCCGTTATTTATGCTAATTCTATACAGAATCGTTTTGCTAAGTGACTAGAAGGATCTGTGCTGATGTCATACCCATGTGACCAGAAGGGGCGGGGGCTCAGCCAACAGAAAAGTAATGTTGCTTCCTGGTATCAGCTATGTTGGCTGAGGCTCCTCCCCTTCTGTTCAAATGAGTATGACAGAAGCAAGGTCTTTCAGGCCACCATAGCCACAACCATTAGTAAAATGCCTCTATAATGGAATTAGCATAAATAATAGGTAGGGGGAGGATGGACATGCAGGGGGTCGGGAATCACTATGAATACCCACCCAGCTATCACCTGTTGCCAATCAAAAAGCTGCTCATTTTACAAACTTTACTTGTTTGTGTTTCAAAACCTATACATCCGAGCTGACAACTAAAGGTATGTATAGCATTGATAGTGCCAGTACAGCACTGGCTATAGGTTATATAGGAAAATCGTGGTGATTGATGCGCTTTAAGCTAGGCAGGATCTTCTGTCCGCCGCTTGCAATAGTTCTCACACAGGGATGTCCTGGGCCTAATCGTAAATGGAAGTTCATTTCAAAATTTGCTGCAAGATGTCTGTCCTAGTCATGTCTGGAAGTACCAGTGTCACACTAATTATGGGGAAGTACCAAGCGAATGGCAAAAGGGAAGGGACGGGAAACCCTGTGTGTAGGGAAATGAAAGATGGTGACCCCTGACCAAACCTACTGCTGGTCCATGAGGTCTCTCACCACCTTAGATAGGTTCCGCACCTATGCGTTGGGCAGTATGCCTGACCCTAGGTATCCCTAGTGCTGGGCCCCAAATAAGGTACGGATGGGATGGGCGCTTTGTCAACCTCACTAAACGCTATAGACGACACAAGGAGGACACATGGGGGGGATGGATGAACTACTTATCTACAGATGACAAAGGTAAAGTTTTCAGCAACGATACCCCAGATTAGTACAAGCCACCTGCTCGCAACCAAGGCTTGAATGAACTGAAGATATCAGCCAAGAGAATGCTGATGATCCGCAGCCGGGTGGAAGGGGAAGAGATGAATCCAGCAGGAAAGCTACCTATACCAATGAATACTGACAACAGGAACAATAGAAAGTCAGGGAGCATTCTGTGCAGCCAAATGCTGCGACCTTCTATTGCCAGAAACCACATGATGACTATCTGTCACCCAGGACACATCTATGACACCCAGCCTAGCATGAAGCTACACTCAGCCTTAAGAGGAGGTGCCGTGGACCATACAGGAGACAGCAAGCATCTGAGGTGGCCTGAAAGAGGAGGAGTGATGGGAGTATTGTTTTTGGTATATTTTAGCAAAATTTCAGCCAACCGGTTGCCATTTTTGCTGAATTAGCATGGAGAAAATTACCAAAAATCTGCATTTTGGAGCATAATGATTTTTGTAAAATTTAAGTAGGATTTACCGTAATTAATTTGTTCATCTATTGAATTAAATTATCTTAGAACATAAAAGATCCAAAATGGAAATGGAATTATCCAAAAAAGAAAAGAAAATACAGTAATATAAACAATTGTAGTCCGTTTGCGTTTTATGTGACTGATTAATTAGTAGGATATGTGAACAGTGAAAAAAATGTTTTAGTTTCTTAAGGATAATGCCCATTGCACTTTTATCTCATGGAAGACTTCCAATCAAGGGGACTGATGTGTCCGATACCATGAGACGCAGAGTGTGCACAATGGAGGGGTTTGCATAATTTGGGTTCAGATGGAGAAGCAATGGACTGTCAGGCTGTAGAAGGTTAACTGATGGCAAGGAGCCGACAAGTGGATAAGTGAAGACTAAGGATGACCGGACATGGTGTCATGCTGTACTCCTTAGACTCACAGCTGAAGCCAGTGATTGACTGCAGTGCTCACATAGGTAGGCGTTGTGATCGCGGCGGGAAAGTAAACAAAGCAGCTGGGACCACCATCGCGGTGGAGCTGAAGCAATGAAATTTAAACAGTCGAGTTATCATCTGTTTTCTATTTTCCAATTCATTTTAAAGCATCACGCATGGTAAAAAAAAATAAAATATATATATATATTATTATTATTATTTATTATTATAGCGCCATTTATTCCATGGCGCTTTACAAGTGAAAGAGGGTATACGTACAACAATCATCAACAGTACAAAACAGACTGGTATGCACAGTGGTGTACTGGACTGAGGGTTATTGTAGGTTGTAGGCTTGGTGGAAGAGGTGGGTCTTGAGTAGTGATGAGCGAGTACTAAAAAGCTCGGGTGCTCGAAGCTCGGGCCGAGCCTCCCAAGATACTCGTGTACTCGGGCCGAGCAACGAGCCCAATGTTATCCTATGGGAGACCCGAGTATTTTTGTGAAATGACCCCCCGGCAGCATGGAGAAACCCTAAAAATGGCACAAAAGTCTCAGAAGAGTGCTCAAATGACATGGCAACAGCATGGGGAAGACCCCTTGAAGCATTTATCACTGAAAAGTCACAGCTGTGAACAATTTTGTCCGCGTTTTACGCCATTTTTACGGACTCACCAGAAAACCTTCCAAAATGACCCCAAAATGATTTTTCATGGCGGAAATGTTAAGGGCACATACCCAATAGTGAGATAGAGCTGGTGTATGTTACTTTTTGAGATTAATACATGAAAGATTTTACGTGAAAACATTGTGTGGCACTCCGATGTCCCTGAGAAGAGACGTACATGAAGGCCTCTTGAGTCTAATGTGCCCATTTTGAGGAAGTGAGTCTTTGTAGTATTTTCCTTTGCCAGGGCAGTCCAAAATTGTGAGGTTCACCAATGCCCCTGCATACAGACGTGCATGAGGGCCTCAAAACATTAAGTGTCCATTGTCAGGAAGTGGGTGTATTATAGTATAGCCCTTAGGCAGGGCAGCCAAAAATTGGGAGGCTCCACATTGTCCCTGGATAGAGACGTGCATGAGGGCCTGTAAACCTGAAGTGCCCATTGTAAGGAAGTGGGTGTATTATAGTATAGCCCTTAGGCAGGGCAGCCAAAAATTGGGAGGCTCCACGTTGTCCCTGGATAGAGACGTGCATGAGGGCCTGTAAACCTGAAGTGCCCATTGTAAGGAAGTGGGTGTATTATAGTATAGCCCTTAGGCAGGGCAGTCAAAAATTGGGAGGCTCCACATTGTCCCTGGATAGAGACGTGCATGATGGCCTGTAAACCTGAAGTGCCCATTGTAAGGAAGTGGGTGTATTATAGTATAGCCCTTAGGCAGGGCAGCCAAAAATTGGGAGGCTCCACGTTGTCCCTGGATAGAGACGTGCATGAGGGCCTGTAAACCTGAAGTGCCCATTGTAAGGAAGTGGGTGTATTATAGTATAGCCCTTAGGCAGGGCAGTCAAAAATTGGGAGGCTCCACATTGTCCCTGGATAGAGACGTGCATGATGGCCTGTAAACCTGAAATGCCCATTGTAAGGAAGTGGGTCTATTGTAGTATAGCCCTTAGGCAGGGCAGCCAAAAATTGGGAGGCTCCACATTGTCCCTGGATAGAGACGTGCATGATGGCCTGTAAACCTGAAGTGCCCATTGTAAGGAAGTGGGTCTATTGTAGTATAGCCCTTAGGCAGGGCAGCCAAAAATTGGGAGGCTCCACGTTGTCCCTGGATAGAGACGTGCATGAGGGCCTGTAAACCTGAAGTGCCCATTGTAAGGAAGTGGGTGTATTATAGTATAGCCCTTAGGCAGGGCAGCCAAAAATTGGGAGGCTCCACGTTGTCCCTGGATAGAGACCTGTTAGGTTCTTAGTGCCTCCGTGCCTGCATTTAAAAACCGCACGTGTGTGCCTGTTGGTGGCAGCTTTCCGCTGCATTTGTGTGAGTTTTGCAAAAACTTGGATATAACGCACAAGTCTAGTGAATACACATCAGCACAGCATTGCAAAATGCGCAAGGGCGTTGTCAACGAACAAGGAAGTGGACATGATGGTGGTGCAGGCAGAGACCGAGGTTGTGTGCAAGCTCTAATTTCGCCACAACAAAGGGCCACATCTAGTCGCTCGCACGTCCTGTCCCAAATTCTTGGGGACCGCAGCAGTACACCGCTCTTGAACCAAGACCAGTGTCAACAGGTTGTTAGTTGGATAGCGGATAATGCTTCCAGTCAGATTGGCACCACCACAAACACTCTGTCTTCCACACGGTCAAGTGTCAGTAGCCGTGATACTGCACCGCACATTTCAGAACCTGATCCTCCTTCCTACCACCAGGCCGAGTACACGTCCACGGACATTACTGATCCCACACTTGGACACTCGGAAGAGCTGTTCGTTCACGTTTCCATTCACAAATTCTGGCCTCTCGCCAGCTCCTGTTGAAGTGGGCCATGACGAGATTGTATGTACAGATGCCCAAATATTTGAGCAGCCACGTTCTCACGAAGTTGGCAACGTGTCTCAACAAGGGGTGGACGATGATGAGACACAATTGTCAGGAAGTCAGGAGGAGGAGCAGGGTGCGGAAGAGGAAGACGACGTGGTGGATGATCCAGTAACTGACCCAACCTGGCAGGAGGATATGCAGAGCGAGGACAGCAGTGCACAGGGGGAGGGAGGCGTAGCATCCCAACAGGCAGTAAGAAGCAGAGTGGTGGCCCCCGGCAGACGTCAGGCAACTGTTCCCCGGAACAACACGACACAAGGTGCCTGTACAAATGTTAGGTCTTCCCGAGTCTGGCTGTAATACTATTGTATGTATTGAGGATTTCGATTGCGTTAGGGCAATGACAACCAGAGACGAGTTCTTGGTGCAAGACGTTTATAATATGCAACCAGCAAATATGTACATAAACGGAACAAAAACACAGTAGAACATAAATACAGGAAATACCTTCCAGGGACGGAGCGAAAGGGAATTCCCGGGACCGCGCACCGGACTCCCCCAGGGAGACCACCAAGAGCGAACCCCTATACAGGGACTGTCTGGCAATCACCCCAGAAGCCCTAAATGCGCAGCAGCCGGGACACAAAAGGGCAATAGGTAAGTCCAAAAATGTCCGTACGTGATGTGAGTCCAGAGTGGTATTAAACGGAAGGAACCGGGCAGAAGTGCCGACCAAAGACGGCAAACGGAGTCCGGGCACAGCTAGATGATACCAGATGAAGTCCAGAGTCGGTGTCGGTTGTTTTCCAAGAGGATCTGAATAACAATCAGGAACCAAAAGCTGCAGGGCAGGAGCACACAGGAAGCAGTATACTCAGGCACTGGACTAAGCTTTAGGGGCGGCTTTTAAACAGATGGACAGGAAGTAGGGCAACAGAACAGAAAACTCCATGTTAACAAAGGGCAAGCTCTTTCAAAAGAAAACTGGAAAACCCGGAACTCTGACACTGGCAGTTTTTTAAGTTGGCTCCAGATGATTCTAAAAAGGCCATTTGCAACACCTGCCATGCCAGCATCAGCAGGGGTACCAAAACTAGCAGCCTGACCACCACCAGCATGATCAGGCACATGTCAGCCAAGCACCCGACTTTGTGGGAAGTACAACAGAGTCCAGGAGCAGTGCTTGCTGATGTCACTGCTACGTCTTCGCTGGTTGTGCATGCGAGCCAATCCCCTGTCCATGCTGCCTGCGAACAAGCCTCCTCCACTCCTGCACCTGCAGTTGCCTACGCAGAAAGAACACCATCATCAAGCACGTCCTTGTCCCAGCGCAACGTTCAGTTATCCATTCAGCAAACCTTTGAACGCAGGCGCAAATACACTGCCAACACCCCACATGCCACAGTTCTAAATGCTAACATTTCGCGACTGCTTGCGCTGGAAATGTTGCCTTTTAGGCTGGTTGAGACAGAAGCATTCCGCGACCTGATGGTGGCAGCTGTCCCACGTTACTCGGTCCACAGCCGCCACTATTTCTCCCGGTGTGCCGTCCCCGCATTGCATAACCACGTGTCACAAAACATCACACGTGCCCTGAACAACGCTGTTTCAGCCAAAGTCCACCTAACCACAGACACGTGGACAAGTGCATGTGGGCAAGGCCGCTACATCTCGTTGACGTCACACTGGGTTAATATTGTGCAAGCTGGGACCCAGTCTGAGCGAGGGATGGAACACGTCCTTCACACACCAAGTTTTGCAGGCCCTACCTCAGTCAGGGTTTCACACACACTCTACAGCTCCGGAATGTCATGCTCCTCAGCCTCCTCCTCCTCCTGCGCATCCTGATCCACTTTACCCTCCACACCAGTCCCAAGATGGAAGTGTCGCGGGTGGAGGAGGGGACGGTGCGCTCTCCCACTGCTCGGGTCCGGCTGATGCTGCTCTACGGCTGCTGCTGCTCGTTGGCTCGAGCGATGGCCGGATCCCGGGGACTCGAGCGGCGCTACTCGCCCGTGAGTGAAAAGGGGTGGTTTGGGTTTTGGGGATATTGTCCGTGACGCCACCCACGGTTGTGGTGATTGTGTGGACACCACCGCTGCTCTGGACGGGGATCCCGGGAGCCTGTGACAGGGAGCAGCTTTGTTGTTATTTCTCCCCTCCGTGGGTAGGGGGGTTGGTTGTCCCGGGGCCTGGTGATGGGGTAGACATGGATGACAGGCGGGTTGCGGGGCCTGATGAGGTGCAGGGTCGCAGGGGCAGCGCAGTGCCGCACGGCACGGAGGTACTCACTCAGCCCAATGATGATGACACAGTTCACGGTTAAACAAGTGGCTGGATGGACGGGTCACTCGGACGGCTGCGGTTGTTCCTCCCTGCAGGTTAGTGATGACTGTCTCTCCCTGCACCTAAGTTAAGTGTTGGTAGTGATGGTTTCCCAACGGTAACCCGCTCCCCGACCTGGATATGGGCCGGAGGAGCCCCTTTTGCCCACAGGCGCTGGCCCTGGGAGACGGTTGCCCTTGGCGGTGGCTGTGTCTCCCCTTCACGGTTGTACGGTTGCCTTCTATCTGGACTTGGCTGTTTGGAAACCCTGAGGTTCCCTTCACTAACGGATTTGGCAAATTCACGGCGACACCAAGCCTTGCCGGGATCCGAAAGTCCTCTGCCAATGGTGCTGGCTTCTCTTTGTATACCGGTCCGGTACGGCCGGGTCACCACCCGTCCACGGTCCTTACGGCAGACTCCAATCGGCCTCCACTGCAGACGGTCACCACATCCTGCCAACCTTGCTGTCCTGTCCGGGCCACACACCCGGACCAACTTCAGGCTCTTTGCTGTCACTTTTCTCCTCTCTACTACTTTCCTCCTTCCACTTCCTTAGCTTAACTCTCACTGCCTGTGTTTTCCCTCCTCCTCGGTGGGTGGAGACCAACCGCCTGGCTCCACACCCTGGTGTGGACAACAGCCCCTGGGGAAGGCAACAAGGATTTTGTGTTTTGACTATGATATGCCTGCAGGGAGTGTGGGGTGTTTAAGTGTTGTGCTCTGTGGCCCCTGGCTTGTCCAGGGCGACAGAGAAGCACTGCAGCACTGCCTCGGCGAAGCGGCAACAGGCAGTGCTGAAGCTAATCTGCATAGGTGACAAACCCCACAATGCAGAAGAGGTGTGGACAGCTCTGAAACAGCAGGCAGATCACTGGCTCACAACTCTGAACCTAAAGCCAGGAAAGGTCGTGTGTGACAATGGCCGGAACCTGGTGGCGGCTTTGAGGCGAGGCCAGCTGACACATGTTCCATGCGTGGCCCATGTGCTCAACCTCGTGGTTCAGCGGTTTCTAAAGTCATACTCAGAGCTGTCTGATCTGCTGGTAAAAGTTCGCCGCCTGTCTGCACATTTTCGAAAGTCACCTACTGCTTCAGCCGGCCTTGCTGGCTTAAGACGCCGTTTGCATCTTCCGGCACACAGACTGGTGTGTGATGTCCCCACGCGTTGGAATTCAACTCTGCACAAGTTGGTCAGGATATGTGAGCAGAAGAGGGCAGTTGTTGAGTACCTGCATCACCTAAGCCGTCGGGAAATGGGTCAAACTCCACACATAACACCTGAGGAGTGGAGATGGATGTCCGACCTATGCACCATCCGCCAAAACTTTGAGGACTCCACCAAGATGGTGAGCGGCGATGACGACATTATTAGCGTCACCATACCGCTTCTCTGCCTTCTAAAATGGTCTCTGCTCAAAAAACAACCATGATGCATTGCAGGCGGAGCGCGATGAGTTTGAGCAAGAAACAGTAGTGGGTGTGGGTGATGATAACACACAGCCCAGCCTCGTCTCATCACAACGTGCAGTGGAGGACTATGACGAGGAGGAGGATGAAGACATGGAGCAACTCTCTGGCCAAATTGAGGATATGACATGCAGTCATATCCTCGGTTCAGCGTGGCTGGCCAGAGGACAGGGTAGATGATGAGGAGGAGGAGGAGGAGGACAGCATGTTCAGTCATCGTGTTGGTCAGGATACTGAAGTGATGGCTGTTAAGAGTCTGGCACACATGGCTGACTTTATGGTAAGCTGCCTGTCTCGTGACCCTCGCGTTAAGAACATCTTGGCCGACAATCATTACTGGTTGGTAACACTGTTAGACCCACGCTAAAAGGAGAACTTTATGTCTCTTATTCCCGAGGCGGAGAGGTCAGGCAAAATGCAGCAGTTCCAGAAGGCCATAGTCACGGAAGTAGGCAAAGCATTCCCCTCACAAAACGCTAGCGGCATAGGTCAGGAATCACTGGACAACCAAGGCGTACAGCCGAGAGGGGCACAAGTCCAATCCGCCAGAGGTAGGGGAACAGTCTTTAAGATGTGGGACAGTTTTCTCAGCCCCTCACGTACCACAGCCCCTGAGGTGCGGGGTAGTGCCACAAGAAATCCTAAGTTTGCCCAGATGCTGAAGGAGTACCTTGCAGATCGAACAACTGTACTCCGACATTCCTCTGTGCCTTACAATTATTGGGTATCCAAGCTGGACACGTGACATGAATTGGCTCTCTACGCCTTGGAAGTCCTGGCCTGCCCTGCTGCTAGCGTTTTGTCAGAGCGTGTTTTTAGTGCCGCAGGTGGAATCATTACAGATAAACGCACCCGCCTGTCAACTGAAAATGCTGACAGGCTGACTCTGATCAAGATGAACAAGGGTTGGATTGGGCCAGACTTCACCACACCACCAGCAAATGAGAGCGGAATTTAAAGTTTGCCATGTACCTCCACTCACCCATGGGTACACACTTCTGGACTTTGGATAATCGCTGGACTGCTCCTCCTTCTCCTCATGCGCCACCATGATGACCGTTACAAATTGCAATACTTAGGCCTTTGTTTCAGGTATACCCCCAGTGGTAAATTTTTTCGCCCATTCTTTGCAGAATGGACATTACAACGACAGGAGACCCGCTCCTTTGCAATGGGAACAATGTTTTGAGGCCCTCATGCACGTCTCTATCCAGGGACAATGTGGAGCCTCCCAATTTTTGGCTGCCCTGCCTAAGGGCTATACTACAATAGACCCACTTCCTTACAATGGGCACTTCATGTTTACAGGCCATCATGCACGTCTCTATCCAGGGACAATATGGAGCCTGACGCTGCCACCGACTGCCACACACATGCTGTTTTTAAATGCAAGCACGGACGCAATAAGAACCTAACTGGTTTTTCGGAGCGACAATTACTGAGAAGTCTGACACTATCAGACACTGCTGACTGACGTGTATTATGCACTAGACTTGTACATTATATAATAGTTTGTGCAAAACGCGCACCTGTACGCTGCCACTGACTGCCACACACGTGCTGTTTTTAAATGCAAGCACGGACGCAATAAGAACCTAACTGGTTTTTCGGAGCGACAATTACTGAGAAGTCTGACACTATCAGACACTGCTGACTGACGTGTATTATACACTAGACTTGTGCGTTATATAATAGTTTGTGCAAAACGCGCACCTGTACGCTGCCACTGACTGCCACACACGTGCTGTTTTTAAATGCAAGCACGGACGCAATAAGAACCTAACTGGTTTTTAGGAGCGACAATTACTGAGAAGTCTGACACTATCTGGACTGTTTTACACTGTGTACACCAGCCCCAGATATGATGAAGGCTGGTATACGGTCACCACTACCCTGCCTGCCTGCCTGCCTGTATACTGCTACAATAGTCCTGACAAGGACTCTTCTGGTCACTAGCCTGTATTCCGACCTGGCTATACCCTGCCTCTATATAGCAACAATAGTCCTGAGAAGGACTCTGCTACTGTACTCCGACCTGGCTATACCCTGCCTGCCTGTATACAACTAGAATAGTCCTGAGAAGGACTTCTGGTCACACTGTTTGCAGCCCTGCTCCGGAACTAACTATAAAGGGCCGCAAAGCTTTCCCTGAATCAGCAACACTCTCCCTGCACTGACTGTCTGGATAGCTGTGAGCAGAGCACAGCGCGCCGGCCGATATAAAGGCTCGGTCACGCTGTGCAGGCCGGCCAATCACTACAATTCCACAACTAACAGGGCTGTGGCATTGCAGTGGTCTGCCAGCCAATCCCTGCATGAGGGCTGGCTCTCAAAAGAGCGCCAACATGCAGAAATGAAGACCACGAGTACAGCACGAGTATCGCGAGATTACTCGGTCCCCGCCGAGCAGCCCGAGTACAGCGATACTCGTGCGAGTACCGAGTAGTGACAAGCATGCTCGCTCATCACTAGTCTTGAGGTTCCTCTTGAAGATTTCCACGGTAGTGGAGAGTCTGATGTGCTGAGGTAGAGCGTTCCAGAGTATGGGGGAGGCACGGGAGAAATCTTGTGGGAAGAGGAGATAAGAGAGGAGCAGAGAAGGAGATCTTGTGAGGATCTGAGGTTGCGTGCAGGTAGGTACCGGGAGACTAGGTCACAGCTTTAAGGAGGAGACAGGTATTTTTATATATATATATATATATATATATATATATATATATATATATATATATATATATATATATATATATCTATCCTGGAAAAACTATTTCATGTTCATCAAAAACCACTAATTTTGGTTACAATGGCAGACACCTTAGTGTACACAGACAGTGATGTATCTATAATAGGTGCAGGGGGTGTAACCCATCTGGGTTCTGGACCTTAGAAGGCCCAAAAGGTCCTTTTGGCTCATGTGAATACACTATTTGTCATACCAGTGGCTAGGTTTTGACTGTATGGGGACCCCTAAGCTGAACCTCAGACTAGGTAGTGCCCTGAGCTGATTCTCAACTCAAAGGTACACTCAGTGGTAGTGAGGTCTGAGCCACCAATATGTCCCTATTTCCTGTCCCCAGCCCTGATGTAACACCATTCACCACCCAAGGAACGGGATAGTAGTCACAAATCCCTACCGACAAACAACACAGACAGGGGCGACAACAAAACTCACGCACCCCAAAAGCAAACACCAGGGGGGCTATGTGAAGGTGCACAAAAGGTAAATGAGGTAAGAGAAGGTAACTAAACAACAGGGTAACTTTCACACCAAACAACAGAAGACAGCAGCACTGGCGGCAGCAGCAAACACCTCCTACATGCTCCAGACCAAGCTCCAGAATGAATTCTGAATAACCAGCGCCCTCTGTTGAGTATTTATCCAGGTTGGGAGTGGTTATCAGCAGAAACACTGATCAAAGGTAATACACTTAATGTGTATAATCTCATATGGTAGAACAGATACTCCGAACCTGAGCCTGTCACTAACCTCCAAGGGAGATGACCATGATGTTATTACTAGTGATGAGTGAATGTACTTGATAATCGATCGAACATTACGGAGCTCGAGCACTTACGGTGCTCGACTGAGTACGGGTGCCACTTGTGGTGACTTAATGGCTCTTGTGGGGGATAAAAAGAAGGTTTGTTGGATTTTTTCGGATGTAGTATGTGAAGAAAAAAAAACCTCATTCCCTCCACCAGGAAATGCTGTATATAGGTGGAGAGCCAAACTGCCCAACCATTGACTTTCCATAAATCAGGTTACTCGAGTTGGGCACTTTCAGGGCATCTGACCTGCCCGATTCGAGGACTGAGCTCCCAAGCATTTTAGTGCTCACCCATCACTGGAGCTTTTGTATTGGAGCCCATGAGCTTCAAGTTACACCACTGTTCATGGAGGCTTCCCATTCTTCCCCCATGACAGATGTGTGGGCAGGATGATGTCGTAAGGAAAAGCTCTAACCACAATGAGCTTTTTGCCAGGAGCACACTAGGGTACATGGCCAGTTGAAGAAAGAGAAAATAAGCATTTTTTGGGGAAGCAAAATTAGAAACTAGTTATTTTTGCCCCTTGTAAGGTATCAAATAATGGGATATACAGTATGAGTCGGGTTCTCAACTTGAATTTTGTTTGGCACATGTATTATGAGGACTTCTTCTTGGGTATAGTCCTAAGCACTTGTACCGCCCTGACAGGGGCCCGGCCGCTTCTTCTGCTTCCTCGGGCCGAGCCGCTCGAGGTCCGGGCTTGGGTTGTCGGTGGCATGAGCGCCTCCGGACCGGGGGCCACGTCGCTCTGTTAGAGGGGAGAGGTAGCGGGGTGGTGATGGTGGGACAGGGCGCGCAGCCGGGGAGGGCCGCGCTGTCGTCGCACGGGTCGTGACCCACCCACGGGTCGTGCTGACGGGATGCACCACCGCTGCGGCTGAGACGATGGCGGGCTCGTCCGGGATCGGTGTTGTGACCGCAGCCATGATGGTAGCCCCCTCCGTGGGTAGGGGCGGTGTGTCCTGGGGCCCCGGCTTGGGGGACTGCAAGCGCTGATGTTGTTGTCGGGGTGCAGGGTGCCGTGCCGCGGTGTAGTGTCGTGCCCGGATGGCACTGGTGTACTCACGATTAATTCACACTCAGAGTCACTGGTAAACCAAAGTTCGGATGTGGTCGGTTCCCACGGCCGGCTGCTGATGTCCCCTGTGGGGTTGATGGTGGCCCCTTTCCCGTGCACCTCTGGTAGTTGTGTTTCGGCTCCCCTGCCTGGGCAGTGGTAGCCCACTCCCCGACGTTGAGCTGCCGGAGGAGCCCTCGGTTGCCCGCAGGCGCTGGCCCGTCTGGTGTTTGGCCCTTGGCGGTGGCGCTCACCCGGTCTCGGTGGGCTTTTGCCTTCTTTCGGGACTTTGGGTGTGGATGAACCCGTGAGGTCCAGCCAGCAATCAGTCAATTTGCCTATACTCAGTGGCTTCTAAGCTAGGACGGGGTCTGAGTACCTGGTTTCTGGTGCAACCCAGGCCCGGTCCGTACGGTTCTGTCGGTTGCTGTACCGGTACTCCTGCAGGCGGCCACCACCGTCTGCCTGTCTGACGTTCTCTAAGGGGCCCGGGCTCCTACCCGGTCCCTGACATCTGCTCCACAACCACTCACTGTCACTGTACAAACTCAACTAATGTAATCTGCTTGAACTTCCTGTCTCAGGACAGTAGTCCCCTAGGTGGGCGTGTCTTTCTGCCTGACTCCACCCACCCAGTTGGTGTGCCCAACTGGCCCTGAGGGAGGCATCAGGTCTCCCTTTCGGGTGACGGGTGTGACCTCACAGGGGATGGGGGTGTGTGTGTATGTGGTAAGTGTTATTACCTGTGACCCCTGGGGTCCAGGGCGTCACACACTGATTGTACAATTATATAGTCCAAGGCAGCAACATACTTTTGCCTTAGAAAACTCTTTTCTCATAAATATTATCATGTTATTCATTTATCATGTTTATTCATTCACTGGAATCAGGAAATGTGGCATTATTTGTGGGATACTTTATGGAAAATGAGGACATTCTAGGTTAAGCACCACTGCAGCTTTATTTATTGCAATCTCCAGAGTGGTATCACTAATGCATCTTCCCTGTCCCTAAAAACATACTTACCCGCCGCCGTCTCGTATTCTGCTCTTCCCGGTGCAGCTCACATCCCATTCCTCTCTCTTGTGACCATAGATTCTAACTGGATGGAAGTCAGAGGTCACGGTCACAAGCTCTCAATGCAAGTTTAATAGACTTCGTTCTGGCTTTCATAGACTTACATTGAGAGGTGACTTCTGATCCATCCAGCAAACACTGGAGCAGTTCATCAGGTCACAACCAGCAGAAAATAACCAGACTAGTGCCAAAAACAGCAGAAGACATCAGTTGGTAAGGATATTTCTAGGAGCAGGGAACAAGCATTAATGACACCATTCCATTGGTGAAAGAAACAAACAACAATGCCAGAGGAGAGCTTTAAAAGTTATCCATAGTCACATTATTTATTAAAGTTTGTTTCATTAAGCAACATGAGCATCCCAATCACAAGAACAGTATCGTAACTTTAACCATTAAAAATGGATGTAGAAATAGTGATGTTATACTTGCTTTCATTGACTGTTTATTTGCCCTATTGGGGCGTGCCGACATCATAGAAGGGTCTCTGCTAAGAATGCCTCCATGGACCAGAGTGAAAATTATTATTATTATTATTATTATTATTTATTATTATAGCGCCATTTATTCCATGGCGCTTTACAAGTGAAAGAGGGTATACGTACAACAATCATTAACAGTACAAGACAGACTGGTATAGGAGGAGAGAGGACCCTGCCCGCGAGGGCTCACAGTCTACAGGGAATGGGTGATGGTACAATAGGTGAGGACAGAGCTGGTTGCGCAGTGGTCTACTGGGCTGAGGGCTATTGTAGGTTGTAGGCTTGTTGGAAGAGGTGGGTCTTGAGGTTCCTCTTGAAGCTTTCCACGGTAGTGGAGAGTCTGATGTGCTGAGGTAGAGCGTTCCAGAGTATGGGGGATGCACGGGAGAAATCTTGTACACGATTGTGGGAAGAGGAAATAAGAGAGGAGCAGAGAAGGAGATCTTGTGAGGATCTAAGGTTGCGTGCAGGTAGGTACTGGGAGACTAATTATCAGTTCTTATGTTTGTGAAATTGGATAGTCAGATTTGATCCAGTGTCCTTCTGTGGTGTGGTTCATTTCCCTCTCCACTGAGCCACAGTCAGGTTTGGTTGCTGTCCTTGTTCTGAACACTTTGCCTCTTTGTGGACACTTTGTGTGTCCATTGCCTTTCTGCCAACAAATGTTTCCAATGACATAATTCAGTCTGCCCTATTGTAATGCTCATACTGACATCGCCATGCTGTCTGGCCCCTCCTTCCCTGTCGGGGACATCGGTTGCCTCACCTGCCCGGACGGCCTGCGGTGGCTGCCCCATCTGCAGTCCATGCTGTTGTCTCCCAGAGCCTGTGTGCACCTCACAAGCTTCCTGGTTCTGCCCGAAGGGTGTGCCTGTGATCATGCCTCTTTACTTAGAGGGCCAGCATAACCTGACCCAGAAGTGCCTCTCAGGTCAGCTGAGAGGTTGCTGGTACATAAGGCACCTTCCTCCAAAGGTAAGTGCCTGGGCAATGAATCAGATACGTGACTAGATCTCAGGTCCTTAGCACTGCTGCTGCCATACTGTGCTACATGCTGATGCTGATTCATGCTTGTGTTTAAGATTTCTGCTGATCTACTGCTGCTATTATTCCAAGTCTACCACTGCTGCTACAATCTGCCATGCCACGATGCCCGCTACTGCAAAGTATAATCACTGGCTGCTGCTGCTTCCATCCATCCATCATGGCCAAAACCTCGACTTCTACTGCCACTGTTACCCATCATCAGAGACTGTCTCTCCCATACCCATGGGGCCAGCTGTCTCAGCATCAGTCATCCTGAGTAGCGCCCGGTCTCACACTTGCAGCGTCACACTCCCAACATCAGAGGCTCTGGAGAAAACGAGGTGTGGGTCCACAGTCAAGCTCCTCTGGGTTTTCCGTGTTCTGTGGCTCAGTGGGTCCGCTAAATCCCCTGCATGCCCCGCGAGCATAACAGTTGGCATGGGCAACTTCTTTAGGAGGTCCATGGAACACTCAATGGCTGCTTGGGAAGCAAAGATCTGAGTGGTCATCTAAGTCAGCCAGTTAGGGTTGTTTCAGTCTGCGCAGTGGCCTTTAGGGACCTCTAGCCTGCTCAAAAACTGGGCAGGTCAAGTGTAGTAGTTTTAAGTAAGACCTTATTTTACGTTATTTACCATGTGAACATCTGAAGACACATTTTCAATAGGTTCTTGTGGTCTCAGGAACCTCTTGGGCGGATCTTCTATACAAGAAGTTGCCTGTGACGAGAAAGCCCTTACAAATGCACTAGATATAGTAAAAGCCACCAAAATCTTTATATACAAGAATGAAATCTGATGTTTTTTGTCCTCCTGCTGACAGGTCCTGTATTGTGAGTGCCATATCTTGTTTAATTTTATGTATTATCGGCTGTCAGATACAAAAAAGAGAAGAAGAGCTGGTGAGTCAGAATGGCGCATTTATATCTGTCTAACCTTCCCTGTCCAATGTCTTCAATGAAAACATCAAAACCGGTTTTCAGATAGACCTAATTGATAGAGAACCAGATGAACTGTGGATTGAACTTAAATATGTCATCAAAGACGAATTGAAGAAAAACTAAGTATAAATGAGAAAGACAAAGAAATTGAAGTGGATGACAGATGATAGAGCGAAATCGCAAAATAGAGAAGAGTGGCCAAAACAAGAAGGATAAAAATCTTTTGAAGGGACTGAATTGTGAATTTAAAAGCTTTGACAGGAAAGACAAATGTGCGGCATTACGACACCTGTGAAGAGGTTTAGGATGGAAACCAACATGAGAAACAGTTTTCCAGAACATCCATAATAATAACCCATGTGTATATGTTGAAAGATAACAGAATACCATTAATCATAGGTGCAAATAATACAAAAGCAGGGCAGAAGAAAGTTCCACAACTGCAAAACTCCACGTGGCGTGTCCTACACTGCAAAAAAAAGTGGCACTGCCGGAAGATCATGTCAGATTAGCCCTTAGGGGTACTTTGCACGTTGCGACATCGCTACTGCGATATCGTCGGGGTCAAATAGAAAGTGACGCACATCCGGCGCCGGTAACGACGTCGCAACGTGTAAAGCCTAGGAGAGAAGATGAACGAGCGTGAAACAGTCAAAAATCGGTGATCTGTGTCACGTCGTTCATTTCCATAATGTTGGTGCGTCCGCAGGTACAATGTTGTTTGTTGTTCCTGCAGCTCCACACATTGCTGTGTGTAAACCCGCAGGAGCGACAAACATCTCCTTACCTGCGCCCGCCGTCCACCGGCAATGCGGAAGGGAGAAGGTGGGCGGGATGTTTACATACCACTCATCTCCGCCCCTCCGCTTCTATTGTCCGGCCACTTAGTGATGTCGCGGTGACGTCGCTGTGACGCCGAACGCAATGCCTCCTTGAAGGAGGGATCCTTCGGCAGTCACAGCGACGTCGCCGAGCAGGTATGTGCGTGTGACGCTGCCATAGCGATAATGTTCGCTACAGCAGCTCGCACTACATATCGCATGTGCAACGGGGGCGGAGGCTATCGCGCTCAGCATCGCTATCATCGGCTAACGATGTCGCAGCGTGCAAAGTACCCCTAAGATCCCTGACAAACAGCAAAGAAACATTTACTAAAGACATAGAAATAATACATCGACGATTTACTCACCACCGTGGCCTGGTCGCATCCTCCCCCGCACTTCCACTCCCATCCATGTGTGATGTTGCCTCCTTCCCCTCCTGGGAACTGTAAATGCCGCACAGGTATCCCAGGAGTGCACCTAAGATGCACCTGCGCACACCGACCCTACTCTTGAAGGGCTGGTGTCCTATTTCCAGGAAATGCCTCTCAGCTTATGACTGAGAAGCACAGTGTATTCAAGGCACCCCCCCATCAGGGGAGGTGCCTGCACAGCACTTCTAGTTAGTCACTCGTCTCCAGTCTTCTACCTAGCTAGTTGTCAGGTCCTGAGCTCCTGCCCTCTTATCCCTGTGTCTGTCTTCAATTTCTGCCTTCACATACCTGTCTGCCTCTGCCATGTACACCATTCCTGTCTGTAACCGCCTGTCCAGCCTGCCTCAGTCATCCGCCAGTACCGGTCTGTACCTGAATCCATCACCTGTCCTGGGGGTCAGCTGCCACATTCCCAGTCATTGCTGTTGTGAATGTCGTCTGTGTGGGTGCTGTTTTGGAGCTCTCTCTGGTGGCCAGTAATGGTAGTGAAGCTGAGTCTCAGTCTGTGACTCAGACAGGTGTCGGCGTTAATTGGGAATTAAGAAAGTCCTATTGCCGACAAGCCTGGTGTATATAGGAGAGCACTCTTTGCCTTGCTGGTGCCGGTGATAGTTGAATTTTCCTCAGTCTCTGAACCTGGCTTAGAGTTCTGTAATTCCCTTTTTTCCTGTGCAAGACATCTGCAGATACGTTTGCAAGCTTTTGCTTTGCGTCCTGATTACACCTTAGGGTGTTTGTTTTTCTTTTGTTTTGTTTGGAATCTGTTTTCTTGCAGATGAAGATTTGCTTTTCTAGTTTGGTGAGCATGGGGCTTCCCCCTTTGCTAGCTCGTCTGCAAGAAAAGGGAGTTTCTCCCTGTCAAGCTTGATTATTTGCTCTTTTGTATTTTTTGTGTTCTTTTTGGTATTATGTTTCTACCATTATTTACCACAGTACCTGATACAGTGGGGGTGATGACGTCATGTGACCTCCAGGGCCATTTTTACTATCAGGAGACTGCTATTTTTCTGCAGGGTTTTTGTACTGACCGCAATCAGTTTCCTTTCCTTTCCTTTGTATCTAGGTAGTCAGGCCTCGCCTTTGCTAAATCTATTTTTCCTATCTGTGTAATGTGTTTTCCTACATCACGGTAATCTCTATATGTCGGGGGCTGTCTACTCCTTTGGCGACTTCTCTGAGGCAAGGTAGATTTCCTCATTTCTATCTGTGAGGCGTAGCTAGTTTCTCCAGCTGTGACGTTGCGTCTAGGTGTTTAGGAACGCTCCACGGCTACTTCTAGTGTGGTCTGATAGTTAGGGGATTGCTGTCAGCTTGGGTTCCAACTACTCTTGTTTTTCTTGGTGATTTTCTACTGATGGGATTTTTTGTAATCTTTCACAGTTACCGGATCATAACACACTGCCCTGGGAGTGGTACCTGGCTTCCACCTCGCGGTGAGCGCTTAGTTAAGACTTTCCCACTAAAGGGTGAGCCTGAGCCCCCCTGTGGTCCAGTGGGTCTACTAATCCTGTTCACTGCCACTACCCCGACATTGGTAACTTTTTTCTTTTATGCCAACAAAATACATGCCACACAACAAGCATTTTTTTGGAACTATTGACCACGTGCAGTATATTGCTATTGGTTCTCATCAAGCATGGTGGTTCAAGTCACCATCTTCTCTTCCTTTCTTCATCTCCTACAAAGAAATTTAACAAGTAAATGACTGACTATAAGAATGACTTATCACCATTACTGGCCACCACTACTGCCGTGGCAGATAATGCCAGTACTTTCCCTACTCCGTGCTCTTTAACAGCAGAGACGAGCAATTCTTTTGAAATGTTAATCTTCTTTGATTTTCAGTCCCCCTGATATGCAATTTGCAGCCTGATTTTGGTTTTAGACATTTCTCATAGGGGTCAATGAGTTGGAGTAATACATGTTCATGTGAGGTCTGTGTGTAGAAGGTGCTACTGTCTTCTCTCACGCTAACAAATCATCACAGCCAGTCAGGTACGTACAGTCTGACGGGCCCTGGTGCTAGCTTTGGACTTGGACCCACTGCTGTGTGTTGGTCAGATGTATGGACCCTTGTGGAGTCCTAAATCTGATAAAGACATACTTGCTGCCCCCCATTTTGTAGTCATGTCTCCGATCCTTGGCTCCTTCAAGATATAAATGTCCACCATCTTCGGCCCCTTCCTGGTATATATGTCCATCATCCTGGGCCCCTTCCTGGCATATATGCCCCCCTTCCTGGTATATATGTCCACCATCCTGGGCCTCTTCCTGGTATATATTTCAACCATCCTGGGATCCTTCATGGTATATATGTTCACCATCCTGGGTCATATCCTGGTATATTTGCCCCCCTTCCTGGGTCCATTCCTGGTATATATGTTGAACATCCTGGGTCCCTTCCTGGTATATATGTCAACCATCCTAGGATCCTTCCTGGTATATATGCCCCCCTTCCTGGTATATATGTCCACCATCCTGGGCCTCTTCCTGGTATATATGTCAACAATCCTGGGATCCTTCCTGGTATATATGTTCACCATCCTGGGTCCCTTCCTGGTATATATGCCCCCCTTCCTGGGTCCATTCCTGGTATATATGTCGAACATCCTGGGTCCCTTCCTGGTATATATGTCCACCATCCTGGGCCCCTTCCTGGTATATATGTCAACCATCCTAGGATCCTTCCTGGTATATAGGCCCCCCTTCCTGGTATATATGTCCACCATCCTGGGCCTCTTCCTGGTATATATGTCAACCATCCTGGGATCCTTCATGGTATATACTGTATGTTCACCATCCTGGGTCCGTTCCTGGTATATATGCCCCCTTCCTGGGTCCATTCCTGGTCTATATGTCGAACATCCTGGGTCCCTTCGTGGTATATATGTCCACTATCCTTGGCCCCTTCCTGGTATATATGTCCACCATCCTGGGCCCCTTCCTGGTATATATGTCCACCATCCTGGGATGCTTACTGCTATATATGTCCACCATCCTGGGCCCCTTCTTGGTATATATGTGCACTATCCTCGGCCCCTTCCTGGTATATATGTCCACCATCCTGGGTCCCTTCCTGGTATATATGTCCATCATCCTGGGTCCCTTCGTCGTATATATGTCCACTATCTTTGGCCCCTTCCTGGTATATATGCTCACTTGCTTGGCCCCTTTCTGGTATATATGTCCACCATCCTGGGATCCTTACTGGTATATATGTCCACCATCCTGCGCCCCTTCTTAGTATATATGTGCACTATCCTCGGCCCCTTCCTGGTATATATGTCCACCATCCTAGGATCCTTACTAGTATATATGTCCACCATCCTGGGCCCCTTCTTGGTATATATGTGCACTATCCTCGGCCCCTTCCTGGTATATATGTCCACCATCCTGGGATCCTCCCTGGTATATATGTCCACTATCCCCGGCCCCTTCCTGGTATATATGTCCACCATCCTTGGTCCCTTCCTGGTATATATGTCCACCATCCTTGACCCCCTCCTGGTATACAGGTCCCCATCATTTGCCCCTTTCTGGTATCTCTCAGCTACATCGGGGTCCCACACTTCACTAGCAGCTTTACTAGTCATTTTATCAACTACATTAATGGCATACTTGGTAACTAAAACACATTATCTTCACAACACAGACAAATAACATAAAACAATAGGAGTAGGGGGGCGCGACCACCTCCTACAAAGTCATCACAACAAGGCGGAAGTGAACAGGTGGATATGATAGAAAATGCATATGAATATTGTTAAATATTTATTTAGATATAATGAATATAATAAAAAATGTCACCACTGCAGGTACAAAAAATTAAAGATGCCTTTACTTAATCCATAATTTACAGCAACAACTTTTCTATTTCTACCATTTTTCCAGCAGTCACATTGTGCAACAGAGGAAGCATAAATAGGAGCAGACATGATTACATAATTGGATATTAAAAAAGTAACCTCGTATGTAGCGACCATTACACAAGCGGCATATTGCCTAACGCATGATATATACAAAAGCGGCATATTCATGCAATGCATGTGCACAAATTCACGTAAAAATACCATTTATGAGTCTATAAAGTGCAGATAGCTTTTGTAAGTCAATAATTAAGTGCACAAATTAAAATCAATTGGTACAACAAAAAAATCAATGAAAGTCACTGTACATGTTAAACGCATATTTGGCACAATCGGATCAGTCGGGTCGTCCCCGTCCCCGATAACCTGGTGCTGTTTCGAATTCTATTCAATTTATGAATATTCAAAGGATGATATTATGAGGCGGAGCCCTATCACCTTGGCATGGCATCCTCTTTATTTACAAAAACAATGGGCAGCCGCGCACTAATAATTTGCCAAAAATGTGCTAACGAGTCCCTAAACATTCTTGGACTTTCCGCAGAAGTTGGATCCTATGTTCCGGGTTGCGGGATCCTGGCATGCTGAATGGCTTCCACTCATTGTCGTCTATCATGCTATTCACATGATTTTTTGTGGACCGTGTTTCCGCAAATAAAAATCCAAGAGACATGACGATTTTTGTTCCGCGTCACAGATCAAACCTACCCCTGCCAGTCTATGGAGCCGTGAAAAATCGCCGACAGCCCACGGATGGCGTTATTGTGCAGTCTGTGTATCTTTTCTGAGGCCATACAGTGTCAAAATGCAAGATCTTGAGTGTCATCGTGAGATCGCATGCTCTTAGCTTGAAAGCATTGTCTGAGTAGTGGACAACCCCTTTAATCTAAAAGGATGAGTTCTCGCGATAACACTTCAGATCTTACATTTTGACACTATGTGGTCTTCAGTTTTAAGCTTAATGAGGTTGTTCACTACTTGGACAACCCCTTTTCAATCAGAGTCTTTGCTCCCATTAAAACAACACCTATAATCACCTCTGATGCCGACATGGTTCCAGCAGTGTTAGAACTTGCTCTCCTGGGGCTCACATGACATTGCTATGTCAAGCAAGCCCTGAGCCCAATCACTGTCCCCACGTATACTCACTTCTGCTGTCGGCACAGTTCCAATGGTGTTGGCACACGCACTTGCTCTCCTAGGGCTCACCTGACATTGTTACGTCACGCCATCCCTGAGTCCAATCAGTGTTGGGATCAGTGTCCCCATCTATACTCATCTCTGGTGCCAGCGCAGTTCCAGTGATGTCGGCACTCACCCTCCTGGGGCTCACATGACATTGTTACATCACGTGACCCCTGCAACCAATCAGTGCTGGATTCACTGTCCTCACCTATACTCACCTCTGCTGCCAGCACAGTTCTACTGGTGTCGGCACTCCTACTCACTCTCCTGGGGCTCACCTGACATTGTTACGTCACGCCATTCCTGAGCCCAATCAGTGTTGGGATCAGTGTCTCCATCTATACTCACCTCTGGTACCGGCGCAGTTCCAGTGGTGTCGGCACTCGCCCTCCTGGGGCTCACATGACATTGTTACATCATGTGACCCCTGCAACCAATCAGTGCCGGATTCACTGTCATTACCTATACTCACCTCTGCTGCCGGCACAGTTCTAGTGGTGTCGGCATTTGCACTCACTCTCCTGGGGCTCACATGACATTGTTACGTCTCGCGATCCCTAAGCCTAATCAGTGCCGGCTTCACTGTTTCTATCTATACTCACCTCTGGTGCCAGTGCAGTTCCAGTGGTGTTGGCACTCGCACTCCTGGGGCTCACATGACATTGTTACATCACGTGAGCCTTGTACCCAATCAGCACCTCTGTCCCCACCTTTGTACAAATTGAAAATCAAGAAGAAGTTAGAGCTGAGGCTGACAACACACACTCTATTGATGTTTGATTTGTCTGAAGGTGAAGACATTGAAGCAGCAGCTGATTGAACTCAGGGCTCGCATGATGTAACAATGTCATGTGAGCCCCAGGAGAGTGAGTGCCGACACCACTGGAACCACGCCGACACCGGAGGTGAGTATAAGTATTGTTATTTTAACAAGGGTAAACACTCTGATTGAGAAGGGGCTATCCAAGCCGTGATGCCGCCACAAACATATTTTCGGATATGGTGAAGTTAATTGTGATTTTTGTAATGTATTTATGCAATATAATTAATGTCAGCCGCTGACCTATATATCCAATGTATATTACATATGATTTGGATGACGACGGTAAGATTCCTTCTCCGTATTTTGAAGCGCGCACTTGCCAGTAGAAAGGAAAATGATTTCTTGTGGTACAGTGTGACATGACAGCAGGCGTTCTCCGTACCTCTGGCTATTCAGCGCTTATTTTGTTTCCCATCAGTGACAAGAACCTGTAAGAGATAAAAATGAAGCATATGGGCTGAAATTCATATTGACTGCCAGGAAACAGGATTTCTTTCTTCCTGGAGGTGGTGAAAGTTGGATGCATCTTTATTTTCTGCCTGTTGAGTAGCAGAGAACATTCCGTAAATAAAGCCTCGCTCAGCCCGTACCCGGATTGACTGATTCTCATTAAAAAGTAATCCGGACAATTGTTCAAGTTTGGAGGCTATTATTGTCCTCATACACTGTCTGTTCCCAGGAGCTTACAGTCTGCGGATGATATATAATATCTCATATATTGTTGTCCATTCTACTTACAGGTACATCGCTTGCCTCATATAGCCATGTTTACCTCCATTTCTCCTGTTGAATAAACACAATAGGCCGATGGCTTCTTTTTGTTTACTACAATCTACTTCTCAGCTTTGCTGCATAGACTGGGGAAGTCTAAGCAGAGTCATCTCATTATCATAGGGTGAGTAATCACTAATAGGTAACTGTCCACTGTTTTTATTGCTATTTGTCAGCTGTGCTGCATAGACTCAGTAAGGGGTACTTTGCACGGTGCGACATCGCTAGCCGATTGTAGCGATGCCGAGCGCGATAGTCCCCGCCCCCGTCGCACATGCGATCTCTTGTGATAGATGACGTAGTGAACATTATCGCTACGGCAGCTTCACACGCACTTACCTGCCCTGCGACGTCTCTCTGGCCTTCCTAAGGGGGCGGGTCGTGCGGCATCAGAGCGACGTCACACAGCAGGCGGCCAATAGAAGCGGAGGGGCGGAGATGAGCGGGACATAAACATCCCGCCCACCTACTTCCTTCCGCATAGCCGCTGGAGGCAGGTAAGGAGATGTTCCTCGCTCCTGCGGCTTCATACACAGCAATGTGTGCTGCCGCAGGAACGACGAACAACATCGTACCTGTCACTGCAACGAAATTATGGAAATGACCGACGCTACACAGATCACCGATTTTCGACGCTTTTGCGATCGTTTCTCGGTGCTTCTAGACTTTACATGTTGCGACGTCGTTACCAGCGCCAGATGTGCGTCACTTTCGATTTGACCCCAACGAGATCGCAGTAGCGATGTCGCAACGTGCAAAATACCCCTTAGGGTACCGTCACACTTTAGCGACGCTCCAGCAATCCCACCAGCGAGCTGACCTGGTCAGGATCGCTGGTGCATCTCTACATGGTCGCTGGTGAGCTGTCAATCAGGCAGATCTCACCAGCGACCAGTGACCACCCCCAACCACCAGCGACGTGTGGAAGCGATGCTGCGCTTGGTAACTAAGGTAAATATCGGGTAACCAAGCGCTTGGTTACCCGATATTTACCTTGGTTACCAGCGCACACCGCTTAGCGCTGGCTCCCTGCACTCGTAGCCAGAGTACACATCGGGTTAATAAGCAAACCGCTTTGCTTATTTACCCGATGTGTACTCCGGCTACGTGTGCAGGGAGCAGGGAGCCAGCACTGGCAGCCTGAGAGCGGCTAGTAACCAAGGTAAATATCAGGTATTCAAGCAAAGCACTTCACTTGGTTACCCGATATTTACCTTGGTTACAGCTTACCGCAGGCTGCCAGACGCCGGCTCCCTGCACATTCAGATCGTTGCTCTCTCGCTGTCAAACACAGCGATGTGTGCTTCACAGTGGGAGAGCAACGTCCAAAAAATGAACCAGCTTTGTATGTAACGAGCAGCGATTTCACAGCAGGGGCCAGATCGCTGCTCAGTGTCACACACAGCGACATCGCTAATGAGGTCACTGCTGCGTCACAAAACACGTGACTCAGCAGCGATCTCACTATGTGAGAAGTACCCCTAACTTAAGTTGTCTCATCATTATATAGTCAGTAATTACTAGCAGGTATCTGTCCACTCTATTTCCGTTTATTTATTTGTCAGCTTTGCTGTATAGACTGGGTTAAGTATTGGACTGAGCAAAGTAATCTCAGTATCATTATAGGGTGAGCAATCACTAGTAGATAGCTGTTCACGCTATTTACTGCTATTTTGATTAGTCAGCTTTTCTGCATAGACTGTGTAGGAATAAGTAGAGTCATCTTAATATTATTACATGGTGAGTAATCACTAGCAGGTAGCTGTGCACTCTATTTCTGCTATTTATTTGTCAGCTTTACTGAATACACTAGGTTGGAATAAGTGGAGTCATCTCATTATCATTATATGGTGAGTATTTACTAGTAGGTAAATGTCCACTTTATTTACTGCTGTTTATTTTTCAGCTTTGCTGTAAAGACTGGGTAGGAATAATCAAAGTAATCTCAGTATCATTATAGCATCAGCAATCAATTGTAGGTATCTGTCCACACTATTTACTCTTATTTATTTGTCAGCTTTACTGCATGGACTGGGTGAGAATATGCAAAGTAATCTCATTATCATTATAGGATGAGTAGTAAGAAACTTTCCACACTATTTACTGCTATTTGTTTGTCAGCTTTTCTGCATAGACTGGGTAGGAATAGGCAGAGTCATCTCATTATTATTTGGTGAGTAATCACTAGTAGTTAACTGTCCACTTTAGTTACTGCTATTCATTTGTCAGCTTTGCTGCATAGACTCAATAAGAGTAAGTGAAGTCATCTTATCATTATATGGTCAGTAATTACCAGTAGGTAAGGGTACCTTCACACTTTAGCGATGCAGCAGGGATCCGACCAGCGATCTGACCTGGTCAGGATCGCTGCTGCATCGCTACATGGTCGCTGGTGAGCTGTCAAACAGGCAGATTTCACCAGCGACCAGTGACCAGCCCCCAGCCAGCAGCGACGTGCAAGCGACGTTGCGCTTGCACGGAGCCGGCGTCTGGAAGCTGCGGACACTGGTAACTAAGGTAAACATCGGGTATGGTTACCCGATGTTTACATTAGTTACCAGCGCACACCGCTTCCTTGCTCTCCTAGCTACAGTACACATCGGGTTAATTAACCCGATGTGTAATGCAGCTACATGTGCAGAGAGTAGGGAGCCGCGCACACTGCTTAGCGCTGGCTCCTTGCTCTCCTAGCTACAGTACACATCGGGTTAATTAACCCGATGTGTAATGCAGCTACATGTGCAGAGAGCCGGAGCCGGCAGCACAGGCAGCGTGAGAGCTGCGGAGGCTGGTAACTAAGGTAAATATCGGGTAACCACCTTGGTTACCCGATGTTTACCCTGGTTACAGCTTACCTCAGCTGTCAGACGCCGGCTCCTGCTCCCTGCTCGCTTCATTTGTCGCTCTCTCGCTGTCACACACAGCGATCTGTGTGTCACAGTGGGAGAGCGCCTTTGAAGAAAACGAACCAGGGCTGTGTGTAACGAGCAGCGATCTCGCAGCAGGGGCCAGATCGCTGCTCAGTGTCACACACAGCGAGATCGCTAATGAGGTCACAAAAAGCGTGACTCAGCAGCGATCTCGGCAGCGAGCTCGCTGTGTGTGAAGCACCCCTAAATGTCCACTCTATTTACTTTTATTTATATGTCAGCTTTGCTGCATAGACTGTCTGGATAACAACACCTCACCAGACCAACTAAGATAAACTGTAGTTGGCAGTAATGGAAATGTCCAGCCAGCATATATAGGAGGGGAGCAGATGTGATTGGCTCCCCCAACATGTGATCAAAGATGACTCACAAGCAGACTAGCATAGATTAAAGGCCCCGTCACACACTACGATATATCTAACGATATGTCGTCGGGGTCACGGAATTCGTGACGCACATCCGGCATCGTTAGAGATGTCGTACCGTGTGACACCTCCGAACGACTGTTAATGAGCAAAAATACTCACCTTATCGTTGCTCGTTGACACATCGTTCATTTTCATAATGTCGTTCCTCCTTCTGTGCTCCGGTTGTTCGTTGTTCCTGAGGCAGCACACATCGCTCCGTGTGACACCCCGGGAATGATGAACACAGCTTACCTGCGGCCGCCGGCATTGCGGAAGGAAGGAGGTGGGCAGGATGTTATGTCCCGCTCATCTCCGCCCCTCTGCTTCTATTGGCCGGCTGCTGTGTGACGTCGCTGTGGCGCCGAATGTCCCTTCCCCTTCAGGAAGAGACTGTTCACCGCCCACAGCGACGTTGTTAGGGAGGTAAGTACGTGTGACGGGGAATTAACGACATTGTGCGCCATGGGCAACTAATTGCCCGTAACGCACAAACGACGGGGGCGGGTGTGATCGCTCATGCGATCGCACGATATATCATACCGTGTGACGCCGCCTTAACTCTTGATAGCATGCCTATGAACTATAAGTCTGTTGGTTACTGCCCGAGTCAGTCTGCGCTGGTTACAGACCTCAGAGAAGTCATCAGATGGAGTGTCAGAATAAGCAGTCTGAACAGATCCCGATCCCGCCATGACAGTTGGAGAAGTTATTAAAAACAAAAACCTCCATGTGACACAGCACTGAGAGAAGCAAGCCTAAAAAAAACATACTGGGCAGCTAAGCTCTCATTCATTTATTCATTCATTCATTCATTCATTCAGTCATGCTGCCCGCAGTTAGGGCAGGTGACAAGTTCCCTTTAACTGTAAAAAGGTATCAAACAGCTAGAAACTGTATACTAAAGGGGGCTTTACACGCAGTGATATCGCAAGCGATCGTACCCTCCCCCGTCGTTTGTGCGTCACGGGCAAATCGCTGCTCGTGGCGCACAATATTGTTTAGGGCCGTCACACGGACTTACCTGCCTACCGACGTGGCTCTGGCCGGCGATCCGCCTCCTTTCTAAGGGGGCGGTTTGTACGGCGTCACAGTGGCATCACTAAACGGGCGCCCAATAGAAGTGGAGACGCGGAGATGAGCGGGACGTAACATCCCGCCCACCTCCTTCCTTCCTCGTTGCCAATGGCCGCAGGTAAGCTGTAGTTCGTCGTTCCCGAGGTGTCACACGTAGCGATGTGTGCTGCCTCGGGAACGACGAACAACCAGCAACCTCAACAATCAACGATTTTTTGAAAATGAACGACGTGTCAACGATGGACGATTTGGTGAGTATTTTTGATCGTTAACGGCCGTTTGTTGGTGTCACAAGCAACGACGTCGCTAACGATGCCGGATGTGCGTCACGGAATCAGTGACCCCGGCGATATATCGTTAGATACGTCGCTGCGTGTAACGGGGCCTTTATTCTATAAAGCTAAATGGGAAACATAAAAGTGAAGAAGAACACACAAATATCTTTACCCCAGTAAATCTATCACTGGACAATGCTACGCAGCGCCGGCCATGTATCACAATACATAAAATATTAAACAGCCCTGCTCAACCACAATGGAGCGAAAAATTGTATTAGCATTAATGTGGCTTCTGTAATGGTGCGGTTCCACAATATTGATAATAGTTTGGGATGATAAATACTTTACATCATCTCTTATTGGAAATGGGGTTCCTTGGCTTTCAGAAACAAAGGCAAATTGAAATTATAATAGTCGTCATGGAGAGTCTTTGTTTGTAAATATCGTATTTTTCTGACTGTAGGACGCACTTTTTAGCAAGTTAACCTCTTGCTAAAATGTATATGTGTCTTATAGTCCAAACGTCCCTGACTGATTTCTTAAGCGGCTTTCACACTACGTTTTTTTAACATGCGTCATGAACGTTTTTTTTAACGCAAAAACGAATCCAGTGCAAATGCGTTTTCATTTCAATGCATTTGCAATGGACTCGCATCAACATGCGTTCACATGCGTTTGTGTGCGTTATAGTGAGGATCCAGCGACTTGCTGTTTTTTAACTTTTTTCAAAAACACTACTTGTAGCGCTTTTGAGCTGCATCCAAATACTGTTTTTCACTGGATCCTGACTATACTGCACGCAAACGCATGTGAACGCTGGCATGCTGATAGACAGGATCCTGTTTGCTCTACTGAGCATGCCCAGAAACTAGCCTGGCGTGATCAGTATCTCTCTCCCCCTCCCTCTCTTTCCTCTCTCACTCATCCGCCTGAGAGTGGCGGACGCTCGTAACCAAGGTAAATATCGGGTAACCAAGCAAAGCACTTCGCTTAGTTACCCAATGTTTACCTTGGTTACGTGTGCAGGGAGCAGGCAGCCCGGCTCCTAGCAGCTACGGATGCTCGTAACCAAGGTAAATATCGGGTATCCAAGCAAAGCACTTTGCTTAGTTACCCGATGTTTACCTTGGTTACCAGCGTCTCCAGCTGTCAGATGCCGGCTCCCAGTCTATCACGTACAGTTCCCCTCACTCCCGATCACATGACTTCAATGCCCGCCCATAAACTTCAAGAGGCAGGATCCTGCAAAATAACACTTGCGTTTGCATGCATTTTTCTTTGTAAAAACAGGATCCACTTTTACAGCAAAAAAACGTTCATGATGCATGCTAAAAAAAAACGTAGTGTGAAAGCAGCCTTAAAGAGGTGGTCCACTACTTTAAAGCGCACCACTCACCAGAAATTAAAGGCCTTACACATGTAAGACACCCGGCACATGGCTGATTCCACAAAAAATGGACCTGTGCTCTTTATGAAGTTTGGTGCAAAACAATCAAAGTAAAATGTATTGGGGACATTGTTATGTCACTGTTGGGGACAGTATATATATAAGGCCCTTTATTTTTTGGTGCAATCCTCCTAATATACTTCTACCCCTTTAGAATAAGTCATTACCCCCCCCCATTCTACCCTAGAGCATCAAGAAACAGCACAACCACAGACGCCCCCTAACGTATGGGTGTATAGGTTCTGGTGCAACAACAAAAATGATGCCTATCCTGTAGTAGTGCTAAGGAATCGAGCTTTGAAGTTACAGTACATGCAAATTACTCTGGGGCGTGTCAATGCATCTTAAAGGGGTTGTCCGGCCTTGCAGTACAAGTTTGCAGTCACTCTAGATAGTGTGCACACTGTCATGATTCTTTGGTGCCGGCGCCAGGTGTGCATGGTCATGATTTGCATATTTCCAGCCACATTCCAACTAGACATGTACTTGCTCAATTCACTTGCATTGAGTGAAGAGGCACATGTCTAGTCGACACACGATCGCATATATGCAAATTATATTCTTGCAGTTACGTGCACGCCACCTCCCAGCCCTGGCATCAAAGAATCCTGACAGTGTGGGCACTGTCATGATTTTTTGGTGCTGGCACCAGGCATGGGCGGTAATGTGACCCAAAGAATACAATTTGCATATTTCCAGCCACATTCCAACTAGACATGTCCTCACTCAGTTCACTTGCATTCAGTGAGGCGCAACACGTCTAGTCAGCACATGATCGCATGTATGCAAATTGTATACTTGCAGTCACACTCATGGCATCAGAGAATCCTGACAGTGTGCGCACTGCGCGCTGTAAGCATTAACAAGTCTACAGACACATAAACTGACTGCAGACTTGAGCCCCAAAGCTGAACAGCCCCTTTAACTGCTCTAACATACCGCCATTGTACTGCACAGATTAATTTATACGTGATTTTAAAGCTCTATTTCTCAGTGCCGGCTTTTTATTTAGAGATTTTTTTTTTTCATAGGATTGGAAAATATCTAAAATAAATTCATAGATGAACAAAACAAAAGCCAAAAATTAAAATGTATAAGAAAAATAATAGGTGAAAAAAGAGGGTTTGAAAAAAGCTAAATTAATTCAGTACATGGCTTTGGAGTCCTTTAAATTTGTCGGAGGCACTTGGTCAAAGTACCATGTTGTGCTACTTTAGCTGAACGGGTGCAGACATAAGTCCGGCTCCGACTCTTAGAATCAGCAGCATCATTACAATCCGATTACTAATGACTGTGGAGCCCAGCAATTCCAATATTTGGGGCTGAATGGAGCATTGGTCAATCATGGACATGGCAGCTCCGGTCATTTTCAGTGGGAGCGCCAGAGATTGACAAGTGCCGAACTTGGCTGGCTTTCGGCTCTCCCATTGGCTTCTAATAACCATTCACAGTCGCCTTCATAAGGTTCTGGATCCAGTTGTTTATCGCCGAATATAGCTTCAGTGTTGCTCCTGCATGTGATCTGTCATGTGCTTTCCTGTGTGATATGTATATCCCCGTTGTTAGTTTATTTCCTCCCTGTGTTTTATTTCTTCCTGGGTTCATATTGTCTTTCCCTCGTATCTAGTTGCAGTGTGCATGAGTTTTGCTTCTTTCCCCTGTCTTTGCTATTTGTGGGGTTTGCTTCTTTGGTCCTGGGGTGCGGGAGAGGTGGTGTAAGATCAGAGCATAAACAGGAGTTAGGGTCACGCTGGCAGTCCAGACCTAGCAACCATCAAGCCTACCTCTGAGATAAGTGACAGATTAGGGTCCCTAGTTTTAGGATTAGCTTTGAGGCCCCTGTTCTCTTACCCTGATTCCCCATGATATGGACATTCAGTTATCTGCTAAAGCCTGTAATTGGCTGCAGAGCACCAAAGGCAGGAATGGGTCTCATCCAAAGAAAATCAAATGATGCCCTGCTCCAATCACTTCTCCAGTGCCGTATATCGGTGATTTCAGCAATCGGCATCACTTTAGTGGCCTGTCCTAGAGGAACATGACATTAAAGCCAGTGAGTAACCTTGTTTGGCCATGGACATCACATATTTTCAGTTAAGGGGTGGGGGGGGGGAAGACTTATATAACTAACTAGAAGGTGGCCCGATTCTACGCATCGGGTATTCTAGAATTTACGTATTGTGTAGTTCATGTATGATTTTTGTTATATATATAGATGTTGTTGTGTGTAGTTACCAAGTGTTTGTGTAGGGGCTGTACATGTTCTGGGTATTGTCTGGGTGTGGCGGGGGGTGAGAGCGGTGTTGTATGTGTGTTGCGTGTGTTGCGTTGTTTGTGGAGCGCTGTGTGTCTGTAGCAATGTGTGTGTGTGTGTGTTGCGCGGTTTGTGTGTGTGTGGTGTGTTTTGGGGGGAGGTATGTTTTGTGAAATGTGTGTGTTGTGCGGTATGTGCGTATATTTATGTATGCCGCGGTGTTTGTGTGTTGGGTGTTGTGTGTGTGCAGCGTTGTCTGTGTGTGTGGGTGTCTGTGTAGGGCAGTGTTTGTGGTTCCCAGTGTGTGTGTGTGTTGTGCAGTGCGCGTGTGTGTGTGTGTTGGGGGGAGGTGTGCACTTCCCATCGTGCTCCATCCCCCATGCTGCGCACTCCCCATCGTGCTCCATCCGCCATGCTGCGCACTCCCAAACGTGCTCCATCCGCCATGCTGTGCACTCCCAAACGTGCTCCATCCGCCATGCTGCGCACTCCCTATCCTGCTCCATCCGCCATGCTGCGCACTCCCAAACGTGCTCCATCCGCCATGCTGTGCACTCCCAAACGTGCTCCATCCGCCATGCTGCGCACCCCCCACCGTGCTCCATCCGCCATGCTGCGCACTCCCAAACGTACTCCATCCGCCATGCTGTGCACTCCCAAACGTGCTCCATCCACCATGCTGTGCACCCCCCACTGTGCTCCATCCGCCATGCTGCGCACTCCCAAACGTGCTCCATCCGCCATGCTACGCACTCCCAAACGTGCTCCATCCGCCATGCTGCGCACTCCCAAACGTGCTCCATCCGCCATGCTGCGCACTCCCAAACGTGCTCCATCCGCCATGCTGCGCACTCCGCAACGTGCTCCATCCGCCATACTGCGCACTCCAAAAACGTGCTCCATCCGCCATGCTGCGCACTCCCAAACGTGCTCCATCCGCCATGCTGCGCACTCCCAAACGTGCTCCATCCGCCATGCTGCGCACTCTCAAACGTGCTCCATCCGCCATGCTGCGCACTCCCAAACGTGGTCCATCCGCCATGCTGCGCACTCCCAAACGTGGTCCATCCGCTATGCTGCGCACTCCCAAACGTGGTCCATCCGCCATGCTGCGCACTCCCAAACGTGCTCCATCCGCCATGCTGCGCACTCCCAAACGTGCTCCATCCGCCATGCTGCGCACTCCCAAACGTGGTCCATCCGCCATGCTGCGCACTCCCAAACGTGCTCCATCCGCCATGCTGCGCACTCCCAAACGTGCTCCATCCGCCATGCTGCGCACTCTCAAACGTGCTCCATCCGCCATGCTGCGCACTCCCAAACGTGGTCCATCCGCCATGCTGCGCACTCCCAAACGTGGTCCATCTGCTATGCTGCGCACTCCCAAACGTGGTCCATCCGCCATGCTGCGCACTCCCAAACGTGCTCCATCCGGCATGCTGCGCACTCCCAAACGTGCTCCATCCGCCATGCTGCGCACTCCCAAACGTGGTCCATCCGCCATGCTGCGCACTCCCAAACGTGCTCCATCCCCCATGCTGCGCACTCCCAAACGTGGTCCAACCGCCATGCTGCGCACTCCCAAACGTGCTCCATCCCCCATGCTGCGCACTCCCCATCGTGATCCATCCCCCATGCTGCGCACCCCCCATCGTGCTCCATCCCCCATGCTGCACCAGCATCAGCCTCTCTGCCCGCAGCATCAGCCTCTCTGCCCGCAGCATCAGCCTCTCTCCTCCCAGCATCAGCCTTTTCTGTCCCTAGCATCAGTCTTTTATGTCCCTAGCATCAGCCTCTCTCCTCCCAGCCTACCCCAGCCTCAGCCTCCCCCAGCCTCAGCCTCTCTTCTCTCAGCCGCCTCCTCACAGCCTTCCCCAGGATCAGCCTCTCTCCTCCCAGCATCAGCCTCTCTCCTCCCAGCATCAGCCTCTCTCCTCCCAGCATCAGCCTTTTCTGTCCCCAGCATCAGCCTCTCTCTTCCCAGCCTACCCCAGCCTCAGCCTCCCCCAGCATCAGCCTCTCTTCTCTCAGCCTCCTCCTCCCAGCCTTGCGCACTCCCAAACGTGGTCCATCCGTCATGCTGCGCACTCCCAAACGTGCTCCATCCGCCATGCTGCGCACTCCCAAACGTGCTCCATCCGCCATGCTGCGCACTCCCACACGTGCTCCATCCGCCATGCTGCGCACCCACCATCGTGCTCCATCCGCCATGCTGCACACTCCCAAACGTGCTCCATCCGCCATGCTGCGCACTCCCAAACGTGCTCCATCCGCCATGCTGCGCACTCCCAAACATGCTCCATCCGCCATGCTGCGCACTCCTAAACGTGCTCCATCCGCCATGCTGCGCACTCCCAAACGTGCTCCATCCGCCATGCTGCGCACTCCCCAACGTGCTCCATCCGCCATACTGCGCACTCCCAAACGTGCTCCATCCGCCATACTGCGCACTCCCCATCGTGCACCATCCGCCATGCTGCGCACTCCCGAATGTGCTCCATCCGCCATGCTGCGCACTCCCAAACGGGCTCCATCCGCCATGCTGCGCACTCCCAAACGTGCTCCATCCGCCATGCTGCGCACTCTCAAACGTGCTCCATCCGCCATGCTGCGCACTCCCAAACGTGGTCCGTCCGCCATGCTGCGCACTCCCAAACGTGGTCCATCCGCTATGCTGCGCACTCCCAAACGTGGTCCATCCGCCATGCTGCGCACTCCCAAACGTGCTCCATCCGCCATGCTGCGCACTCCCAAACGTGCTCCATCCGCCATGCTGCGCACTCCCAAACGTGGTCCATCCGCCATGCTGCGCACTCCCAAACGTGCTCCATCCCCCATGCTGCGCACTCCCAAACGTGGTCCATCCGCCATGCTGCGCACTCCCAAACGTGCTCCATCCCCCATGCTGCGCACTCCCCATCGTGCTCCATCCCCCATGCTGCACCAGCATCAGCCTCTCTGCCCGCAGCATCAGCCTCTCTCCTCCCAGCATCAGCCTCTCTCCTCCCAGCATCAGCCTCTCTCCTCCCAGCATCAGCCTTTTCTGTCCCTAGCATCAGCCTTTTCTGTCCCTAGCATCAGCCTCTCTCCTCCCAGCCTACCCCAGCCTCAGCCTCCCCCAGCCTCAGCCTCTCTTCTCTCAGCCTACTCCTCCCAGCCTTCCCCAGGATCAGCCTCTCTCCTCCCAGCATCAGCCTCTCTCCTCCCAGCATCAGCCTCCCCCAGCATCAGCCTCTCTCCTCCCAGCATCAGCCTTTTCTGTCCCCAGCATCAGCCTCTCTCCTCCCAGCCTACCCCAGCCTCAGCCTCCCCCAGCATCAGCCTCTCTTCTCTCAGCCTCCTCCTCCCAGCCTTCCCCAGGATAAGCCTCTTTCCTCCCAGCATCAGCCTCTCTCCTCCCAGCATCAGCCTTTTCTGTCCCCAGCATCAGCCTCTCTCCTCCCAGCCTACCCCAGCCTCAGCCTCCCCCAGCATCAGCCTCTCTTCTCTCAGCCTCCTCCTCCCAGCCTTCCCCAGGATCAGCCTCTCTCCTCCCAGCCTCCTCCAGCACGCCGTGCTCCTCTGCTGACACAGATCCGATCGCACACACACACACACACCCGATCGCATACACTCACACACACCCGATCGCATACACTCACACACACCCGATCGCATACACTCACACACACCCGATCACATACACTCACACACACCCGATCACATACACTCACACACACCCGATCGCATACACTCACGCACACACACATTGACGATATTGCACATACGCGCTCACACTCACAACATCCGGAGATACCACATGCTTCTGGCCATGTGATCCTCCGGCAGGTCCTGGAAGTTCACTGCACAGTATCGCCGCCGAGAAGCAAGCGATATTCCAGGATGTTGTGAGTGTGTGGATGCGATGTGATGTGTGTGTGATGTCATAAAAAAGAGAAGTTTTGGCAGCACTCTGCGGTGTCAAGAAATCTATTTTATTTTTCTTTTTTGCAGACAGGTAATACAAACATGAGGGAGCAGGGGGAGCGGAGCACAAGGACGACGGTACCGTTTCGCACCTCTAGGGGTGCTTTCACGGGTCCACACCGCAGAGTGCTGCCAAAACTTCTCTTTTTTATGATATTGGTACTTGCTCTGGCTTCTTGGCATTTAGCACCACGGTAGTTCAGGACTTCCACTTGCCGTCAGCTGTTTTTTTCAGCCAAGTCCAATGTGAGGATACAGCAGCTGATCTGCACTTCAAGCACCCACAAGACAGGCTCTACATGGAATTGAGCCAAAGGACTTTCTTGCAGCATTTTCCACAGAGTGGTAAGCAGTGCAGTGCACAACTTCTGTTTTTTTCTTCTATTTTTATCACAATGTGTGTGTGATGTGTGTGTGAGGTGTGTGTGAGAGTGAGTGTGATCTGATGTGTGTGTGTGTGCGTGCGTGCGTGTGTGTATGTTCCGCCGCTGCAGGACCTTGATGCGCTGGTAACTATGCTACCATGGTTACCAGCGTATCCCGTCCCCCGCTCGCACGGGAGTCCACACCAGCATACGGCGGCAACCCCAGCAATGCGAGGGTATGTGTCGGCTGGGTTGGCGGCGTACACTAATGTGGGCTCCCGGGGGTACAGTACTCACCTGGGAGTCATGGCTCCGTGTCGGTCGGTTCGGGGAATGCGTGCGGGGGGCGGGGCCAGAGCGAGCGTGCAGGGCGGAGCGTGGGCGAGTTGCCTGGGCGAGCGGCCAATCCGTGTGGGGGGGCGGGGCCATGGCGAGCCCAGCGGCCAATCAGCTTTGTTTCACCGTAAGGACACAATTTTGGAGCAAGACAGATAGACAGACAGACAGACAGACAGACAGACAGAATAAGGCAATTATATACAGTTAGGTCCAGAAATATTTGGACAGTGACACAATTTTCGCGAGTTGGGCTCTGCATGCCACCACATTGGATTTGAAATGAAATCTCTACAACAGAATTCAAGTGCAGATTGTAACGTTTAATTTGAAGGTTTGAACAAAAATATCTGATAGAAATTGTAGGAATTGTCACATTTCTTTACAAACACTCCACATTTTAGGAGGTCAAAAGTAATTGGACAAATAAACCAAACCCAAACAAAATATTTTTATTTTCAATATTTTGTTGCGAATCCTTTGGAGGTAATCACTGCCTTAAGTCTGGAACCCATGGACATCACCAAACGCTGAGTTTCCTCCTTCTTAATGCTTTGCCAGGCCTTTACAGCCGCAGCCTTCAGGTCTTGCTTGTTTGTGGATCTTTCCGTCTTAAGTCTGGATTTGAGCAAGTGAAATGCATGCTCAATTGGGTTAAGATCTGGTGATTGACTTGGCCATTGCAGAATGTTTCACTTTTTTGCACTCATGAACTCCTGGGTAGCTTTGGCTGTATGCTTGGGGTCATTGTCCATCTGTACTATAAAGCGCCGTCCGATCAACTTTGCGGCATTTGGCTGAATCTGGGCTGAAAGTATATCCCGGTACACTTCAGAATTCATCCGGCTACTCTTGTCTGCTGTTATGTCATCAATAAACACAAGTGACCCAGTGCCATTGAAAGCCATGCATGCCCATGCCATCACGTTGCCTCCACCATGTTTTACAGAGGATGTGGTGTGCCTTGGATCATGTGCCGTTCCCTTTCTTCTCCAAACTTTTTTCTTCCCATCATTCTGGTACAGGTTGATCTTTGTCTCATCTGTCCATAGAATACTTTTCCAGAACTGAGCTGGCTTCATGAGGTGTTTTTCAGCAAATTTAACTCTGGCCTGCCTATTTTTGGAATTGATGAATGGTTTGCATCTAGATGTGAACCCTTTGTATTTACTTTCATGGAGTCTTCTCTTTACTGGTGACTTAGAGACAGATACACCTACTTCACTGAGAGTGTTCTGGACTTCAGTTGATGTTGTGAACGGGTTCTTCTTCACCAAAGAAAGTATGCGGCGATCATCCACCACTGTTGTCATCCGTGGACGCCCAGGCCTTTTTGAGTTCCCAAGCTCACCAGTCAATTCCTTTTTTCTCAGAATGTAGCCGACTGTTGATTTTGCTACTCCAAGCATGTCTGCGATCTCTCTGATGGATTTTTTCTTTTTTTTCAGCCTCAGGATGTTCTGCTTCACCTCAATTGAGAGTTCCTTAGACCGCATGTTGTCTGGTCACAGCAACAGCTTCCAAATGCAAAACCACACACCTGTAATCAACCCCAGACCTTTTAACTACTTCATTGATTACAGGTTAACGAGGGAGATGCCTTCAGAGTTAATTGCAGCCCTTAGAGTCCCTTGTCCAATTACTTTTGGTCCCTTGAAAAAGAGGAGGCTATGCATTACAGAGCTATGATTCCTAAACCCTTTCTCCGATTTGGATGTGAAAACTCTCATATTGCAGCTGGGAGTGTGCACTTTCAGCCCATATTATATATAGAATTGTATTTCTGAACATGTTTTTGTAAACAGCTAAAATAACAAAACTTGTGTCACTGTCCAAATATTTCTGGACCTAACTGTATATAGATATTTATATTTTCATGCACATCAATAATATGAAAAACACGAATACTAAAGTTAGAGATTTCCCAGACACATGGGAAGTTACTTAGTATGAAATGTGAGTGTTCTCCAGCTAATTACCTCCACAGCGATGGATAAGGTGAGGGAATTGTCGACACTCAACATCTGAAGAAAAGGTGGAGGGAACTGACTGGGAAATGATTCTGAAAAGAAGAAATATTGTGGTGTTGGCATTATTAATATTTATAATCAATGTCAATGTCTTGATTTTTAGTGTTCGTCTATGAATTAATCATTACAAGCCGGGCTCCTTCTTTTGTTCCTGCTATAAATGTGAGGCAAGTTCATTAGATTAAGACAATTTTTATTGCTCTGCTACAATTAATGTTCTCAAAGTGGAAATTGTCCCAAAGCAAAGCCACCAGCATCATAAAAAACGGATGCAATCGGAGGTCCATCTACGAGACGCCAAAACGTTCCATTAATTAGTCCACGTCTTTGGTTGACGAGACGTCTGGATTTCACATACAAATTGCAGCATTAGTTCAAATATATAATGATTGCAAAAAAAGAAATGGGAAAAATAAAGATAATGTAGCGCCCCTGAAGCCATCAGGGTGCTACAAGGTTCTGCATCCCCACCAGGATGCAGGGTCTACGCCCTTAGGGACCTAGAACCCCAGTTCTGGTACCAACAAAAACCCAGGTAATTCCAGTTTTTCTCCAGGAATCCCCCATACAATGGTACCCAGCTAGGGTGGGACCAATGGATGGCCACCTAGAGGTGGAGCCACTCTAGTCCAGTAGTAGACCAGGTGGGAGGGGCAGGCGGTGGAGAGTAGTCAGTGAGTTGACAGCAGTAGGAGAGTGAAGGTGGAAGCGAAGCAACGTCCTGACTCGGGTTAATGGTGACCTGGTACCCAGGAGAAGTGGTTGCCGGTGGAGTACGGTGGAGTACTCCTGAAACTACACACCAATGGGGTACAGGACCCTAGGACAGGAAAGAGCTTCAAGCCGACCTAACACCTGCACAGCGAGGGTACCATCAAGGACCTCGCTGACCCTAAAGAATCCGAAGACTCAGTAGCAAAGGGAGAACCGGGGACAGGACCAGAGACTCCAACCCCACAGGGTTCACGCTACCGTCAGGCGGACAGAAGTGGACAAACAACAGAATGGGGACCCCATGTTGTTCTATACCATGGGGACCCACTTGCCTTAGACAGGTGCAGGGGAAGAAGGTACCAGAGAACGAACCAGACTGGCACTGGGACAAAGTGGACCTGAAGGCGAAACCAGCCGGGCTCGGGCAACCAGTCAACATCTACCAGCAGTGAGTAAACCAGTTGCACTGAACACCTGTGTGGATTCCTTCTTCTGACGCCCACTGCACCATACACCTGCTGGGGCAATACCCTACTTGCGGAGGGCCTATCATACAAGCTGCCAATACCACCAGCCCCAGTAGAGACATTCTGCAGGGGCAGCGCCCTACACGTAGCCGCAACACCGCAAGTGGCGTCACATGTGAACATTATCTTATTCTCCCCTATAAATATCCCCATTACAAAAAGGGCCCAGGGCATGGAACCGGGTGACGGCCACCACCGTGACTTCCCCAAAACCTGTACTACCCGGAACCGAGTGGGTGCTACAATATTACTAGAGGTTATGGGCTCGCCGGAATAAGCCAGACACTTAATTGTGGGCAAATGGGGAATAAGTATCATAGAGTTAGCACTGGCCAGTCATCGGAAAATCAGCTAGCCATGATGGTAAGTAGATTGGCAGGAATGTCCCACTTACATAGAAAGAAGCAGTATTGGACACCATTTCCATTCCTGGAACCAATCTGATCTTAATAATTTGTCTCCTATAATCATGACAAACGCTCCTCTACTAACTATTACGCTGCTTCTACAATGTTTTATATATTTTTTTGCAAGCTAGTATAGTTTTCAGTTCATCACTACTTCCTGCAGTTAACCATTCATTTGCTGAGTGCACGTCTGTGCCATTGACCATTAATCTGCTGATAGCATACAACTCTGCCATTAATCATTTAATTGCTACAAATAATAAAAACCTTAATTTTATCCTATTTAAGACTCTTCATTTGTAGAAATGCAGCTCTTTCATCCTGTGTTTTATACATCTCTCCAATATTTACTGGATGAATATTTGTCCAAGCCACGGAGCAGAAACAGATGGTTTAAACATTTTCACATGGATCTGTAGGGGAGCACAACCATAGATGTCTTTGTTATTGACTCGCCCACCCCAGGGCTAGGGGACACCCGGTGCCGGGCCGGACTAGTCCGATGGTAGTCAGTGGTGGCTGGGCCCGGCTCCGTGGCCCTGGTGGGTGTCAGTTGAATATGTGGCTGATGAGTTGAAGTTAATGTTCGTGACGCCACCTGTGGTATGCGGCTATTAAGCCGCCGCTGCTATGGGAGAACTCCGGGGTGATGTTATGGCAGCTATGATGTTACTGCTCCCCACAGGTGGAGCGATGCCCCGGGATACAGTTGGTGCCCGTGAAAGTCTATGGTGTTGTGTGGCTAACACGGTGCAGGGCCGACAGGCGAGGAAAGAACCAGGCACAAACAACAGTCTCTTTACCTTCTCCTCTTTTACTCTGGGAACAGTCCAGTCCTGGGAGACCGTTACAGATGGTGATGGGGATCCGGTCGGCCTGGAAGTACTTGGGATGATCTTTCTGGCCAGCTGAGTATGAGGCCTACTCCTGTACTTTGCTTTGTGATGATAGGACCCTGCTTCTCTGAATCCAGCAATGGCCCTCTTTGCTGCTGGGACCGATGGCACGTCCCTTCTTTCTGTAGGTGGCTGCGCAGACCCTCTCTCTGGTGCTTCTCCGCTGGAGTCCACACCGGGCCCTGATGCTGCAGCTGTACCTTGGATGTTTCTGGGCCAGGGGCTTGCAGCTCTCCTGCCCTTCGGACTCGGCTACCAGGGGCGGATTTTATACCCTGGCAACCACAGACTCCGATGTCTGAGTCTCTCTGCTGCCTCTCAGCTATTCCTGCTTCTCTGGGCCAAGCTGCTCCAGCTCTAGGCCCCAGATTCACAGGACAGCTCACTCTGCGTCTGTTCACTTCCACTACTCCCTACAGACTGGCTGCACTTCCTCCCTCTGGTCAGGTAGAGGAAGGCTCCCTGGAATTCCAGGTTCAGAGCTCCCCCTGCTGGCCGGAGGGAGAACTGTGTTGGGTGTTAAACCTGCTGGCCAATGGATCTCCCAATTACCTCCAGGCTCAGCATTAACCCTTTGGGAGGGCAATGCTGCTGTGGCGACCAGGTCCTAGGGCGCCACACTCCCCCTTAGTTAAATTCAGTACTCCCGGACTGTGGAAACAAAACATAACATGTCATACATTTCATCCCAATATGGGAGGCACATTATTTTTAACGTTACAACTTCAGACAGTACTATAAGAGTCCAGTGTGGCTCCCTGCCGGGTGTCCATTACACTGCTCCATGGGGGACCCGCCGCGATCAAACCCCCAACGTAGGCTCTGGGCGTGCGTCAGAGCATTGATGACCCCACTCTATGCACGCCGGACGGGTTTTTCTTCAGGGGTGTTGAGCACACTGGTGCTAACTATAAACAATTTAGGTGTTGGCCACCCATAGTCCAGTGGCCCAATTGTCCATTTTCGCAATCACAAAAAAAACATTTTGTACACGACATTACAGACTTTTCACATAACTATTTACATTCTAATAAATACTCTCTCTTTATATAGTTGATTCCCTATACCTTAGAGGGGGTTGTCCCCGAGTGCTGCGTTGAGACCTGCGTAGCTCTGGTGTTTGTCCCTGACTACTTAGTGTGTCTCCTATCTCAGCACTACCGGTAGGCCTAACCCCAATAGGTATGCATGATGATTGCCTATGTGGTCTAGGAGTCGCCAAGGGTATGACAGGTTCACCACTGACAGGGGGTTGATCCTCCTGTTCCACTGCTGGCGTGTCACCGCGTGTCGGGGCGGACGGTTCTTTGGGTGGATCCGGAACCTGTTCTGTTTCTGGCTCGACCAACTGTGGGAACGTCAGGACCGGTACCACTACGGCACCATTTATGCGGGTCCAAGTCTTGGGGAATTTGCCGAGGATCGTTTGTATCATCTCTTCCCCTTCTTCTCGAACTTCCTCCACTTCCCTTTGAACTTTGCACCGCTCAGGGCACGTCTTCAGGCGGTCTCTGGATATTGCTTGACAAGTCTTGCCTTCGTCCTTGCTTATGAGGCACACCTTACTGTTGTCAAAGTTGGAGGGGATAATGGTGTAGGGCTCGTTCTCCCACTGATCATCCAATTTATGCGTCCTCCGCTTCTTCTTGAGGACTTGTTCTCCAGGTGCTAAGGGAGTTGCTGGGGCCGTTTGATTGTACTGCTGCTCTTGTCTTGTTCTGGCTTGAGACAGGCTCCTCTCTACGCATTCCTGGACCTTACGGTACTGCTGCTGCCGTTCTGTATCCCAATCCTCTATTTCTTGAACCGCCTCAGGCGACACAGTCCCCATCTCAAAGTCTACAGGCAACCTGCCAGGTCTGGCTCGCATCAGGTAAGCGGGGCTGCAGTTGGTCGAATTTACTGGGATATGGTTGTACAGGTCGACCAGATCTGGCAGCTTCTCTGGCCATTGGTTCCTTTCTTCCAGAGGTAGAGTCTTCAGCATATCAATAACCACATGGTTCATTTTCTCGCACAGTCCATTGGTTTGGGGGTGGTACGGTGTTGTTCTGATTTTCTTACAACCGTACATGTTACAAAACTCTTGGAACACCTCCGCCTCGAACGCAGGGCCTTGATCGGTCAGTACCCTTTCCGGATAACCGTGAGGCCGGCAAAAGGATGCCTGGAACGCTTTAGCTGCTGTTCTGGCTGTCTGGTCCTTCACAGGCACCACTACCAGGAAACGAGAGTAATGGTCCACAATTGTGAGGGCGTACACATAGCCTGACCGGCTTGGTGTTAACTTCACGTGGTCCAGGGCCACCAACTCCAGGGGCTGCTTCGTAACAATTGGCTGTAGGGGAGACCTTTGGCTGGCATCATCCTTCCGCCTCAGGTTACACGGGCCACAGTCTCGGCACCACTTCTCGATCACCTTTCTCATGTGCACCCAATAGAACCGATCACGGAGTAGGGCCTCCAACTTCTTCCACCCAAAGTGGCCTGCGTTATCATGATAAGCTGCTAGGACCATTGGAGCATCCCTCTGCGGAACCACGATCTGCCAGACAAGTTCATTTGTTCGCCAGTTGACGTGTCTCTTGCAGAGCTTGCCTTGGTAGGTGAACAGTCGTCCCCTCTCTTTCCACAACTGCTGGGCTTCTTCTGGAGCATCTGGACCAAGATGAGTCTCAGCTTGTGCTAGCTTTTCTTTGACCAATCGCACCGCCGGGTCACCGTTCTGTGTCTCTTCCCAATTATGGTGGAGTAATGGGTTAACCGGGACCTCGTGTTGGCTCGAGCGCTTCACTCCCACAGCATGCTCACACTGGGAAACGCCCTGATGATGGAAAGCCGGTAACTCTATCTCTTCGAGTTCATCCAGGTCTTCTCCAGATTCGGGTAAGTGAGGCATTCTGGACAGCGCATCAGCATTGTTATTCTTCTTGCCAGCCCGGTACTTGATGGTAAAGTCAAAGTTAGACAGCCGGGCCATCCATCGCTGTTCCAACGCCCCTAACTTGGCTGTTGCCAGGTGTGTCAACGGATTGTTGTCCGTGAAGATGGTGAACTTGGCCGACGCCAGATAGTGTTTGAAGCGTTCAGTCACTGCCCAAACAATAGCGAGGAACTCCAGCTTGAAGGAACTGTAATTTTCTGGATTCCTTTCTGTGGGCCGAAGCTTCCTACTGGCGTACGCTATCACCTTCTCCCTGCCTCCCTGCACCTGGGACAAAACGGCTCCCAGGCCCACGTTGCTGGCGTCTGTATACAGTACAAACGGCTGGCTGTAGTCAGGGTAGGCCAGAATTTCTTCTCCCGTGAGAGCCCCTTTCAGCTGGACAAAGGAGGTTTCTAGTTGGCTGCTCCATTCAAATGGAGGGCTCTGCTTCTTAGCCTGCTTTGGCTGGCCCACCAGGAGATCTTGAAGGGGCGCTGCTATCTTGGTGAAACCATCAATGAACCTTCGGTAGTAGCCCACCAGCCCAAGGAACTGCCGCACCTCCTTTACCGTGGTGGGTCTTGGCCAGTCCTTGATTACGGTGACTTTCTCCGGATCAGGTGCCACACCTTCTGCGCTGACCACATGACCCAGGTACTGTACCTTTGGCTTCAAGAGGTGACATTTGGACGGCTTGATCTTCAGGCCATATTTTGACAAAGACTCGAACACTTCTGCTAAGTGCTTCAGGTGGTCTTCATAAGTCTTGGAGTAGACTATGACGTCATCCAGGTACAACAGCACGGTTTCGAAGTTGTGGTGGCCCAAGCAGCACTCCATCAACCGTTGGAATGTCCCTGGGGCGTTGCAGAGCCCGAATGGCATGCAGTTGAACTCGCAGAGGCCCATCGGCGTCGTGAATGCAGTCTTCTCCTTGTCCGCCTCTGCCACGGGAACCTGCCAATACCCACTGGTGAGATCCAAGGTGGAGAAATAGTTAGCTGACTTTAAGGCTGTTAGTGACTCCTCTATTCTGGGTAGGGGATAAGCATCTTTATGTGTAATGCGGTTAATTTGCCTGTAATCTACACACATTCTCATTGTACCATCCTTTTTCTTTACGAGCACTAGTGGAGCTGCCCAGGGGCTACAACTATCTCTGATAACCCCAGCCTCCTTCATTTCCCGTAACATTTCTTTGGCACGCTGATACTGTGCGGGGGGTACAGGGCGGTATCTCTCTTTAACGGGAGGATGATCACCCGTGGGGATTTGATGTTTAACCCCTTTCACCTGCCCAAAATCTAGGGGGTGTTTGCTGAAGACCCGCTCGTACTCCTGTACCACCCGGTAAACCCCATTCTTTTGGTGTGAGGGGGTGGAGTCGGTGCCCACATGTAAGTTTTGGCACCAGTCTTCCAGCTGCCCCTTGGAGCCCTTGTCTTCCGCCTGGTCGGACGGGATCAAGGGTTCCACTGCTTTGATGGTGTTGTTGCTGACAGTGTACAGTTTTGCTACAGTGGCGTACCGGGGCAATTTGGCTTCCTCCTCCCCACAATTCAGGACACGGATGGGCACTCTCCCCTTGCGGACGTCTGCTACCCCTCTGGCTATCAGGACTCCAGGCCTACTGTCTGAATACACCGGTTCTACCAAGGCATGGTAATCCTGACCCTTGAGGCCTATTGCTGCCCGACACCATATCAACATTTCACTTCTTGGGGGTATTGCAATGGGTAGGGGGTCACTTACCCTCACACTGCCAATTTCTCCTCCGGCCAGCTCCACCTGCTGCCTCCTCATCAGGGCTCTGATCTCCCTCTGTAGGGCACGCTGCTGCCCGGAGCTGGCAGTTTCAGACGCCTGTTGCAACAAAATTATCACTTCGGCAATACAATTTTCTATCACATTTGTACCAATGGTTACCAGCGGGTCAGATTCTTTGCGATCAATATCTACAATTATCATCCCCTGACATGGCAATTCCACCCGCCCCACTTTAATGGTTACTTCTTTATACCCAATTTGAGGTAAGGGCTGACCATTACTGGCCACAATTGTTAAATCATCATCTGGGCCATGGTCAATGTCTGAATCAGCCCAATATCTTTTGTACAGTTTATAGGGGATGGTCGTTACCTGGGACCCAGTATCCAGGAGGGCATTCAAAGGGATCCCATCCAGCACAATAGGAAGGACCGGTCGTCCTCCCACATACTTGCTGCGGCTGGGGGTTGAGCCGGGCTTCCTTACACCTGGGGGTCGGCTCCTGGCCCCAGGCTCGGCCCATTTAAAGGACAGTATCGTGCAATGTGGCCCGCCTGGCTGCAGCGGCGGCAGATCGGTTGTCCCGTTGAATCATACCGGTCTGTGTCTCTGCCTCGGGTCGGCGGAACCCTCCTCTGTCGCATCCATGGGACGTCATCTGGGCTGGAGGCCAACTCGATTTTTGCAGGCGATGGGGTCACTTGTAGGGACTGCACGATCTTGGCAAGGGCAGCTACAGTCTTGGTCAGCTCCTGGAACTGCTGTCTGAGCTCTGCAGTGGGATCCTTATCCAGGGACTGCGCCTCAGCCCCTGCAGTGGCTCGTGTTGCAGGCACCACCCCGGGGTACGTGATAGCAAGAGGCCGGAGGGGCACTGGGTCATTCGGTGTAGATTCTCTCAGTACCCGGATGGCCTGGTCCTTAAACTTTGCAAAGTCCAGAGCAGGGTTCTGCAGGACCATGATACGCAGCTGGGTCCTGTGGGCATCTGACAGGAGCCCCTCTATGAACTGCTCAGTTAGGAGTTTGTGTTCTTCACGTACACTCTCTGGGTCCACTTGTTTAACCGCTTTCAGGGCCTCCTGCAGGTTTAAGGCATAGTCCCTTATGCTGTCTGTGGGCCGCTGCTTGCACCCAAAGAATCTCATCTTTATCTCTGCTGCGGTGCGGGTGTCAAAAGTACTCTTTAGCTTGGCCAGTATCTGGGTTACTGTCCCTTTATCTGTATCAGGCCAGGACTTCACTTCACGCTGGGCTGCGCCGGCTAGCTGTCCCATTAATATGCCCACCTTCTGGCTCTCAGTCAGCGGATACACCCGGAATAAGCTGTGCAGGCTTTCTCTGAAGTCGCTCAAGGTATGGGACTCCCCGGAATACTGCGGCAGCCATTCTGCGCCCGGTATGTACGGCATGGTGATCGGCATTACCGGCGCTACAGCGGGGGATGGGGCGACGGCGACAGGGATCGCTTCGGCGGGCGCTGCGGCGTCTCGGGCTATGGCAGCCACCTGCCCTCCCTCTGCGTCGGACATCTTCCTCCCCCTTAGTGAACCTTACCAGGCTCCGTTCACTTTTCAAATTTCCTTCCGGGTCGCGCGGGGTTAACAGCGCTCTGCTCTGATGGCGCGCTCCCTTCGCGCTCTTTGTCAGGCACGCCCCCCTTCTTCCTGCGCTCAGTGAGGATAATGGCGGCGGCAGTTTTCAAACAGTGAAACACGCAGTAATACAGTCTTTAAAGCGCAATTATTCAGGCGCACAGTACCCGGTGGAACCGGGCACGAAATCCTGTTCGTGACGCCAAAAGTTGACTCGCCCACCCCAGGGCTAGGGGACACCCGGTGCCGGGCCGGACTAGTCCGATGGTAGTCAGTGGTGGCTGGGCCCGGCTCCGTGGCCCTGGTGGGTGTCAGTTGAATATGTGGCTGATGAGTTGAAGTTAATGTTCGTGACGCCACCTGTGGTATGCGGCTATTAAGCCGCCGCTGCTATGGGAGAACTCCGGGGTGATGTTATGGCAGCTATGATGTTACTGCTCCCCACAGGTGGAGCGATGCCCCGGGATACAGTTGGTGCCCGTGAAAGTCTATGGTGTTGTGTGGCTAACACGGTGCAGGGCCGACAGGCGAGGAAAGAACCAGGCACAAACAACAGTCTCTTTACCTTCTCCTCTTTTACTCTGGGAACAGTCCAGTCCTGGGAGACCGTTACAGATGGTGATGGGGATCCGGTCGGCCTGGAAGTACTTGGGATGATCTTTCTGGCCAGCTGAGTATGAGGCCTACTCCTGTACTTTGCTTTGTGATGATAGGACCCTGCTTCTCTGAATCCAGCAATGGCCCTCTTTGCTGCTGGGACCGATGGCACGTCCCTTCTTTCTGTAGGTGGCTGCGCAGACCCTCTCTCTGGTGCTTCTCCGCTGGAGTCCACACCGGGCCCTGATGCTGCAGCTGTACCTTGGATGTTTCTGGGCCAGGGGCTTGCAGCTCTCCTGCCCTTCGGACTCGGCTACCAGGGGCGGATTTTATACCCTGGCAACCACAGACTCCGATGTCTGAGTCTCTCTGCTGCCTCTCAGCTATTCCTGCTTCTCTGGGCCAAGCTGCTCCAGCTCTAGGCCCCAGATTCACAGGACAGCTCACTCTGCGTCTGTTCACTTCCACTACTCCCTACAGACTGGCTGCACTTCCTCCCTCTGGTCAGGTAGAGGAAGGCTCCCTGGAATTCCAGGTTCAGAGCTCCCCCTGCTGGCCGGAGGGAGAACTGTGTTGGGTGTTAAACCTGCTGGCCAATGGATCTCCCAATTACCTCCAGGCTCAGCATTAACCCTTTGGGAGGGCAATGCTGCTGTGGCGACCAGGTCCTAGGGCGCCACATTATCTCCCATTGGGGTATTTCCTTATTTGTGTACTCCTATTCCCCTCCAGAACATCCTCATTAATCATTTGCTTGCTGCAAGTCCTTAGGAGTAAAGGAGATGGACACTTTCTAGTTGAAAAATAGTTGTTCTATGCTGTTGTAGTGTTTAATAGCAGCTTTATTATGCATTTCAAGTTTATACTAAACTCTTTTTTAAAAATAGACGAGCGTGACTGCAGCAGCTGTATCCTCTATGGGAATACAATGGGGTTGTGACATGCACCCCCCTCACCACCCCCTAATTTATTCTACCTTATACTGTATCACCCTAGGTTCACTTGTCTCTCTTTTTTTCTCTTCTGCTGCAAGTCCTCAACAGTCCATGAATTTACTCATCTAGTTTGTAGCCACACTCTTGGCTTTGTGTCTTCTGTCTTTTTCTTGTCTGCCGCTGCCTTGGCCTTTGCTTATCTACATGCTGTCACCTTTGGTCTGTGCTGTCCATCCTGACCAATGACTTAGAGACGTTACCTTATCCGATGAGTACTATGGAAAAAAAGTCATTACCTAATGCTTGCAATTTCCCCCAAAGAGTTGCTAAACTTAATAACAAACATATGGTTCATTTGCTGAGTGCCATTGACCATCAATCTGCTCATAGCATACAACTCTGCCATTAATCATTTGATTGCTGCAAGTAATAAAAACCTTCATGTTACCCTATTGGAAAAATCTCCATTTGCAGAAATGCTGTTGAGCAGGTACTGCCCACTGTGCCGCCACCTTTGGTCTGTGCTGTCCATCCTGACCAGTGACTTAGAGATGTTACCTTTTCAGATGAACACAATGAAGAAAAGTGATTACCTAATGTTTGCAATTTCCCTCCAAATGTTTCTAAACTTAAGGACCAACATATGGTTCATTTGCTGAGTGCCCAAGTCTCTGCCATTGACCATCGATCTGCTGATAGCATACAACTCTGCCATTAATGATTTGATTGCTGCAAGTAATAAAAACCTTCATGTTATCATGTTCCTCGCTCCTGCGGCTTCACACACAGCGATGTGTGCTGCCGCAGGAACGAGGAACAACATCGTAACATCGGTCCTTCCGAAATTATGGAAATGACCGATGCTACACCGATTATACGATTTTGACGCTTTAGCGCTCGTTACTCGTAGTAAAAAGGATTCACATACTCCGATGTCGACAGTGACGCCGGATGTGCGTCACTTTCGATTTGAATTTGACCCCACCGACATTGCACCTGCGATGTCGTTGTGTGCAAAGTACCCCTTAGGGATGTTACCTTATTAGATGAGCGCTATGAAAAAAAGTGATTACCTAATGTTTGCAATTTCCTTCCAAAAAGTTGCTAAACTTAATGATCAACATATGGTTCATTTGCTGAATGCCCAAGTCTCTGCCATTGACCATCAATCTGCTGATAGCATACAACTCTGCCATTAATGATTTGATTGCTGCAAGTAATAAAACCTTCATGTTATCTATTGGAAGAATTTTAATTTCCAGGAGGGCAGCTCTTTCATCCTGTGTTTTATAAACTTAATTACCAACATAGGGTTCATTTGCTGAGTGCCATTGACCATCAATCTGCTGATGGCATACAACTCTGCCATTAATGATTTTATTGCTGCAAGTAATAAAAAACCTTCATATTATCCTATTGGGAGAATTTTAATTTCCAGAAGTTCATCTCTTTCATCCTATGTTTTAAACACTTAATGACCAATATATGGTTTATTTTCTGAGTGCCCAAGTCTCTGCCGTTAACCATCAATCTGCTGATAGCATACAACTCTGCCATTAATCATTTGATTGCTGCAAGTAATAAAAACCTTCATGTTATCCTATTGGAAGAATCTCCATTTCCAGAAGTGCTGTCAAGCAGGTACTGCCCATGGTGCCATTGCCTTTAGTCTGTGCTGTCCATCCTGACCATACTCAGGGACATTACCTTATTAGATGAGCGCTATGAAAAAAAGTGATTACCTAATGCTTGCAATTTCCTTCCAAAAAGTTGCTAAACTTAATGACCGACATATGGTTCATTTGCCGAGTGCCCAAGTCTCCGCCATTGACCATCAATCTGCTGATAGAATACAACTCTGCTATTAGTCATTTGATTGCTGCAAGTAATAAAAACCTTCATGTTATACTATTGGAAGAATCTTAACTTCCAGAATGTTTTATAAACTTAATGACCAACATATGGTTCATTTGCCGAGTGCCCAAGTCTCTGCCGTTAACCATCAATCTGCTGATTGCATAGAGCTCTGCCATTAATCATTTGATTGCTGCATGTAATAAAAACCTTCATGTTATCCTATTGGGAGAATTTTAATTTCCAGAAGTTCATCTCTTTCATCCTGTGTTTTAAAAACTTAATGACCAATATATGGTTTATTTTCTGAGTGCCCAAGTCTCTGCCGTTAACCATCAATCTGCTGATAGCATACAACTCTGCCATTAATCATTTGATTGCTGCAAGTAATAAAAACCTTCATGTTATCCTATTGGAAGAATCTCCATTTCCAGAAGTGCTGTCAAGCAGGTACTGCCCATGGTGCCGTTGCCTTTAGTCTGTGCTGTCCATCCTGACCATACTTAGGGACATTACCTTATTAGATGAGCGCTATGAAAAAAAGTGATTACCTAATGCTTGCAATTTCCTTCCAAAAAGTTGCTAAACTTAATGACCGACATATGGTTCATTTGCCGAGTGCCCAAGTATCTGCCATTGACCATCAATCTGCTGATAGAATACAACTCTGCTATTAGTCATTTGATTGCTGCAAGTAATAAAAACCTTCATGTTATCCTATTGGAAGAATCTTAACTTCCAGAATGTTTTATAAACTTAATGACCAACATATGGTTCATTTGCCGAGTGCCCAAGTCTCTGCCGTTAACCATCAATCTGCTGATTGCATAGAGCTCTGCCATTAATCATTTGATTGCTGCATGTAATAAAAACCTTCATGTTATCGTATTGGGAGAATTTTAATTTCCAGAAGTTCATCTCTTTCATCCTGTGTTTTAAAAACTTAATGACCAATATATGGTTTATTTTCTGAGTGCCCAAGTCTCTGCCATTAACCATCAATCTGCTGATAGCATACAACTCTGCCATTAATCATTTGATTGCTGCAAGTAATAAAAACCTTCATGTTATCCTATTGGAAGAATCTTCATTTCCAGAATGTTTTATAAACTTAATGACCAACATATGGTTCATTTTCTGAGTGCCCAAGTCTCTGCCGTTAACCATCGATCTGCTGATTGCATAGAACTCTGCCATTAATCATTTGATTGCTGCAAGTAATAAAAACCTTCATGTTATCCTATTGGAAGAATCTTCATTTACAGAATGTTTAATAAACTTAATGACCAACATATGGTTAATTTTTATGCATCGCCTCAATTCCACAAGCCGAGCGAATAAACAAAAAAAGTTTATTTTTTTGCTGTGTTATATACTTCAGCACATTAATGTAATAGAAATACTTTGCAGCCAGACAGCATCCACCCTCCCTCCGTACCAGCTAAATACTCTGAGTGCGCACAGTATATTAAGCTGTCTGTATGTGACATGTAACTCGTTATTTAGACATCGCGGCAATGTGAGCTAAATAGAAATAGCTTTTATCGGAGATCTGCGTGGCGGTTTCGACGCCGCTTCCTTCTCGCAGCCTGTCCTCGAGACAGCAATGGGAACTTGTATCCAGGATTTAGAAATGTCTCCCGGATAACGCGGGATTAGAATGAAGGTCTGTTTGGTTTTATTTCCAAAGGATATACATATTCTTCCTACTTATTTCACTGTTCGAGTCTTATCCTTGAAATAACCTGAGGGATTGTTCCAGCATCTCTTGTAAATACCAGTTTTATTACCAAGCAGATAGGACAGGGAGGTCACAAATGGCTCCGGGAAAAAGTGACATTACAGTGATGTGTGGACCAAAGTGGATTTAACATTCCACCGCGAGACTCCCGAAACCCGCTGCCGGATGTGTTCTGAAAGATGGCTCCACCACTGCGCTTTCTTCTTGTCCTCCAGTTACTTACACAACAAAAATAATATATTTAGAGGAGTAAATATCGGTAAAAAGTAAAAAAAAAAGCAAGAAAAACTTATCAAAATATGACTACGTTTCACAGTCATGTATATTTTGCAATAAAAACGGCATACGTTTTTAAACAGGTTACTAAAACCTGATAGTACTGGTGTACTTACTATGAAAATCCATGCCAGATTTTCCTCTGGGGTTCAAAGTCATGTATATTTGGCAATAAAAATTCCATACGTTATTAAATAGATTTCTAAAATCTGATGAGACTGGTGTACTTACTATGAAAATCCATGCCAGATTTTCCTCTGGGGTTCAAAGTCATGTATATTTTGCAATAAAAATTCCATACGTTATTAAATAGATTTCTAAAATCTGATGAGACTGGTGTACTTACTATGAAAATCCATATCGGATTTCGCAGTCATATATATTATGCAATAAAGCTGCATACGTTATTAAATAGATTTCTATAACCTGGTGAACCTGGTGTACTTACGATGAAAATCCACGTCAGATTTGCCTCTGGGTTTCGCAGTCATGTCTATTTTGTAATAAAAGCTGCATATGCTATTAAATAGATTTCTAAAACTAGTGAGACTGGTGTACTTACTATGAAAATCAATGTCAGATTTGCCTCTGGGTTTCGCAGTCATGTATATGTTGTAATAAAAACAGCATACTTTATAAGTTTTCTATAACCTGCTGAGACTGGTGTACTTACTATGAAAATCCATTTCAGATTTGCCTCTGGGTTTTGCAGTCATGTATATTTTGCAATAAAAACGGCATACGTTATTAAACAGATTACTAAAACCTGGTGAGGCCGGTATACTTACTATGAAAATCCATGTCACATTTGGCTCTGGGGTTCGCAGTCATGTATATTTTGCAATAAAAATTCCATATGTTATTAAATAGATTTCTAAAACCTGATGAAACTGGTGTACTTACTATGAAAATCAATGTCAGATTTGCCTCTGGGTTTCACAATCATGTCAATTTGGTAATAAAAGCTGCATATGTTATTAAATAGATTTCTATAACTAGTGAGAATGGTGTACTTACTATGAAAATCCATGTCAGATTTGGCTCTCGGTTTCGCAGTCAGGTATATGTTCTAATAAAAACAGCATACATTATTAGATTTCAATAACCTGGTGAGACTGCTGTACTTACTATGAAAAATCCATGTCAGATTTGCCTCTGGGTTTTGCAGTCATGTATATTTTGCAATAAAAACGGCATACGTTATTGATTCTAAAACCTGGTGAGACTGGTGTACATACTATGAAAATTAATGTCAGATTTGGCTCTTGGTTTCGCAGTCATGTATATTTTGTAATAAAAATAGCATACATTATAAGATTTCTATAACCTGGTGAGACTGGTGTACTTACTATGAAAATTCATGTTTGATTTGCCTCTAGGTTTTGCAGTCATGCTTATTTCACAAATAAAAGTGGCATGCATTATTAAATAGATTTCTACAACCTGCTGAGACTGGTGTACTTACTATGAAAATTAATGTCAGATTTGCCTCTGGGTTTCACAGTCATATATATTTTGCAATAAAGAATAGTATACGTTATTAAATAGATTTCTACAATCTGGTGAGGCCGGTGTACTTACTATGAAAATCTATGTCAGATTTGCCTCTGGGTTTCAGCAGTCATGTCTATTTTGCAATAAAAAGGGCATACATTATTAAATAGATTTCTATAACCTGGTGATATTGGTGTACTTACTATGAAATCCATGTCAGATTTGCCTCTGGGTTTCACAGACATATATTTTGCAATAAAAGCTGCATATGTTATTAAACAGATTTCTACAACCTGGTGAGGCCGGTGTACTTACTATGAAAATCCATGTCAGATTTGCCTCTGGGGTTCACAGTCATGTATATTTTGCAATAAAAATTCCATACGTTATGAAATAGATTTCTAACACCTGGTGAGACTGGTGTACTTACTATGATAATCCATGTGAGATTTGCCTCTGGGTTTTGCAGTCATGTATATTTGGAAATAAAAACAGTATACGTTATTAAGTAGATTTCTAAAACCCGATGAGACTGGTGTACTTGCTATTAAAATCCATGCTCAATTTGTCCCTGGGTTTCGAAGTCATGTATATTTTGCAATAAAAAAACTGCATGCGTTATTAAATAGATTTTTAAAACCTGATGAGATTAGTGTACTTAGTATGAAAATCCATGTTTGATTTGCCTCTGGGTTTTGTAGTCATGTATATTTTGCAAATAAAAGTGGCATGCGTTATGAAATAGATTTATATAACCTGGTGAGACTGGTGTACTTACTATGAAAATCCATGCCAGATTTGCCTCTGGGTTTCGCAGTCATGTATATTTTGTAATAAAAACAGCATATGTTATTAGATAGATTTCTATAACCTGGTGGGACTGGTGTACTTACTATGAAAATCCATGTGAGATTTGGCTCTGGGTTTTGCAGTCATGTATATTTTGCAATAAAAGCTGCATACGGTATTAAAAATCTGAGGCCTGATTGCAGAATAATCCTTCATACCTTCAGAAGTGATGTAATTTGTGCACAGGCTGGAACATTGGGGCAAGACTTTGCTGGTCGGGTTCTCAGTAATGACTCTTCCTGCCTTGCCTTCCTTTCTTTATTTAAACTTTGTTCCGCCACCACTATTACTGCTGTTGGCGGCGCATGCAAATTGCTATTGTGATGTTGTCTTCAATAAAATGGCACTGGAATCAGCGTATGAGCGTACCAGTATTTCCTGCACCATTATATTAAAGACACTGTGGAGATAACTATGAGAGGCGGCGGCGCATGCGCATATTTCATTTTTTCATCCGCGAATGCACCGCTGCTCAAAGTCAAGTCGACAGTGTCCTCAGTAAAAGGAGTTGAGATCGCAGTACTCACGTGCTAATTTTGGCTCCATTTTATGGAAGACATTGTGGAGACAACTTTGAGTGGTGGCGGCGCATGCTCAGATTGAATTATTTTATCAGCGCATGCGCCACCGCCACTCATAGTCATGTCCACAGTGTCCTCAGTAAAATGGATCTGGAGATTGTGGTACTCACATGCACTGATTCTGGTGCCATTTTATTGAAGACACTGTGTAGACGACTATGAGCGGTGGCGCACGCGCATATTTCATTTTTCCATCAGCGCATGCGCCGCCGCTCATAGTCATGTCCACAGTGTCCTCAGTAAAATGGAGCTGGAGATCGCGGTACTCACATGTGCAGACTTGTGAATGCGCACAGTGTGCACAATGCATGCTGTCAGGATTCTCCCATATGGGCGGCATGTGATTTGCATACTTCCAACCACATTCCAACTAGACAAGTCTGGGCTCACTCAATTCACTTGTATTGAGCGTGGTCGCTAATGTCTAGTCGACATGTGACCGCATTTCTACAAATCACCTATTTGTGGTCATGCGCCCACCGGCTCAATGCACCAGAGAGTGAGAGTGCACACTGTCATGATTCAGATAGATCAGTGTTTTCCCAAACGCCAGTCCTCAGGGCCCCCAACAGATCAGGTTTTCAGGATTTCCTTAGCATTGCACAGCGATGGAATCATTATCAAGACATCACAAATTGACACCTTTGCTCTCACCTGTGCATTACTAAGGATATCCTGAAAACATGAGCTGTTGGGGGCCGTGAGGACTGGAGTTTGGGAAACACTGAGATAGAGTGACTGCAGACTTGTGAATGCTCACAGTGTACACACTGCATTCTCCTATTCCGGCACTGGACAGGCATGTGATTGTAAGTATGCGATTTGCATTCTTCCAGCCACATTCCAACTAGACGTGTTCAGCTTCTCTCAATTCACTTGTATTAAGCTCAGCTGTGCATGTTTAGTTGGCATGTGGCCACATTTATACAAATCGCTTATTTGAGGTTATGCACACGCTTGCTCCCTGCACCAGAGCATGGACAGCACTCACTGTGCATACTGTGAAGATTTACATACAGTGACTGCAGACTTGTGAATGCTCACAGTGCGTGCTGTCAGGATTCTCCCGTTCCAGCACTGGGTAGGCATGTGACTGTAAGTATACGATTTGCATACTTCCAGCCACATGCCAACTAGACATGTCTGAACTCACTCAATTCACTTGTATTGAGCACTGCCGTGCATGTCTAGTTGGCATATGGCCACATTTATACAAATTACTTATTTGTGGTCATGCGTCCACGTCTCCCTCCACCACAGAGTAGACAGCAGTAACTGTGCACAATGTCAGGATTCAAATAAAGTGACTGCAGACTTGTGAATGTGCACAGTGCATCCTGTCAGGATTCTCCCATGTGGGCGGTCATGTGATTTGCACACTTCCAACCACATTCCAACTAGACATGTGTGGCCTCGCTCAATTCTCTTGTATTGAGCATGGCCGTGCATGTCTAGTCGACATGTGGCTGCATTTGTACAAATCACCTATTTGCGGTCATGCACCCACCGGCTCACTGCACCAGAGAGTAGACAGCAACACTGTGCACACTGTCAGGATACAGATAGAGTGACTGCAGACTTGTGAATGCTCACAGTGTGCACAGTGCATTCTGTCAGGATTCTGCCATGCCGGCATTGGGCAGGCATGTGACTGCAAGTATATGGTTTGCATTCTTCCAGCAACATTCCAACTAGCCATGTTCAGCTTCTGTCAATTCACTTGTATTAAGCTCAGCTGTGCATGTCTAGTTGGCATGTGGCCACATTTATACAAATCGCTTATTTGCGGTCATGCACACACCTGCTCCCTGCACCAGAGCGTGGACAGCACTCACTGTGCACACTGTAAAGATTTACATACAGTGACTGCAGACTTGTGAATGCTCACAGTGTGCACAGTGCGTGCTGTCAGGATTCTCCCATTCCGGCACTGGGCAGGCATGTGATTATAAGTATGCGATTTGAATTCTTCCAGCCATATTCCAACTAGACATGTTCAGCTTCTCTCAATTCACTTGTATAGAGTGGAGCCGGCATGTCTAGTCTGCTTGTGGCCACATTTATACAAATCACCTATTTGTGGTCATGCGTCCACGTCTCACTGCACCAGAGAGTAGACAGCAAGACTGTGCACACTGTCAGGATTCAGATAGAAGTGACTGCAGTCTTGTAAGTATACAATGTGCATAGTTCCAGCCACATGTCAACTAGACATGTCTGAACTCACGCAATTCACTTGTATTGAGCACCACCGTGCATGTTTAGTCGGCATGTGGCCGCATTTATACAAATCACCTATTTGTGGTCATGCGTCCACTGGCTCCCTGCTACCAGCGAGTGGACAGCACTCACTGTGCACACTGTCAAGATTTACACACAGTGACTGCAGACTTGTGAATGCTCACAGTGTGCACAGTGCGTGCTGTCAGGATTCTCCCATTACATCACTGGGCAGGCATGTGACTGTAAGTATATGATTTGCATACTTCCAGCCACATGTCAACTAGACATGTCTGAACTCACGCAATTCACTTGTATTGAGTACCACCGTGCATGTTTAGTCGGCATGTGGCCGCATTTATACAAATCACCTATTTGTGGTCATGCGTCCACTGGCTCCCTGCTACCAGCGAGTGGACAGCACTCACTGTGCACACTGTCAAGATTTATACACAGTGACTGCAGACTTGTGAATGCTCACAGTGTGAACAGTGCGTGCTGTCAGGATTCTCCCATTACAACACTGGGCAGGCATGTGACTGTAAGTATACGATTTGCATACTTCCAGCCACATGCCAACTAGACATGTCTGAACTCACTCAATTCACTTGTATTGAGCACCGCCGGTCAAGTCTAGTGGGCATATGGCCGCATTTATACAAATCACCTATTTGCGGTAATGCGCCACCGGTTCACTAAACCAGCGAGTGGACAGCAACACTGTGCACACTGTCAGGATTCAGATAGAGTGACTGCAGTCTTATAAGCATACAATTTGCATACTTCCATCCACATGCCAACTAGACATGTCTGAACTCACGCAATTCAGTTGTATTGAGCACCGCCGTGCATGTTTAGTCGGCAAGGGGGCGCATTTATACAAATCACCTATTTGCGGTCATGCGTCTACTGGCTCCCTGCACCAGCGAGTGGACAGCACTTGTGAAGGTAGCCTTGGCTATAGATTGTTTGTTCAAACGTAATAAGAATATCTGTGCATGTAAATAATCAAAATATAGATGTCATTGCATAATTATCTGTGTGTCTATATAGCAATCGCACAGATGCCATAATATGATTCTAAGCTGTATGGTCAAGAAAGAGTTAATCATTGACGAATGGACAAATGTACAAACAATGAACAGAGAAGGTATTCATGATGAGTAAATGTCTTATCAGTGGTTTCACACAAAGGAGGAATGTATCTGTGGGATGAAATGTGTGTTCCTACACTCCCCAAACCTCCCTATGCGGCTTCGATGTATGAGAAAAGACAGATTTTGATACTTTTGTACATGTCTGAAAGTTGAAATGTTATACTAAAATCTGAGCTATTGATTACACGAGTCAGACGCCTATCCTGGCTCAAAGAGTGAACACAGTTTCTGTGGTCATCGCCTCTGAGTTATTTATTATATCTGTACAGATACCTATTTTGGACCCGTCCTTTGGATTTGCCCTGAACAAAGACTCCATTAGCAGTCTTACCTAAATTTCTCCCTTGACACACTCACTGTGCACACTGTCAGGATTCACATATGACTGCAGACTTGTACCCCAAACCTGGACAACCCCTTTAATCAGATTCAGGAAAAAGTAAGGGCGGACACTTCTTTGGGCAGGCTCTGACGAGAGGTTGGCATAGCCACACTGACCACCGTGTCGTCTAGACGCCACTTCTCAGCAGTCTCATTATCCTCACAGTCAGGATCACATAACAGCTGATGTTTTTTTTACATATATAACAGCTAGCCAAGAAAATCACTCTACAAGTTCTGAGCATTTTTAAAATAGTAAGTTCCAAGTAAAAGACTAGATGATTATCTGATTGGTGACCTGGGGTTGGGATGACATCTCCGCGCTCTATCATCACCTCCATATATATTAGTCTATTGCATTAAGAATGTTTGACCTTTTCCGTTTCCCGGTGATGCATCTATCAGGATATGTATATTTCACGCCATAGAAAAGAGAGAGGGAGTGCCAAGATGATGGTAGTTTGTGAATTATGTAGTTCTTTGGATGAGGAAATAATAGCAATTTATTCCTAGGTAATTAGGATGTGTCTGACGACCTGCAGCACTGCAAATGACTGGGCACCCGCGCTCTACGCATACGCTACTAACATAAAATCACATGCTGAGAAGACAATTCTCGGGGATTTTTTTATTATTTTTTTTTTTTTGCTTTTGGAAAAACATACAGGACAGATGCAATGCAGAAAATCCATACCCCTAAAAAAAATGTGACAGCTATTAGCAATATATCCAGCAATGTATGCCACATTTATAGCATGCATTTGATAAAAAAAGACAGCTGCACTTTAAAATGTTAAAGTAAGAAAATCATGAATGTAAGAATATAGACATGCATTACTGTTAAAGGAAATATAAGAAAAAAATAGATATTTAGCATATGAAAATGGCCATTTTTATATCTGCCCAGTAGCCACGTCAAGGCGTACCTCGTATACTGAGAACCTACACTGAACTGAAGCCTCTCTATGGGTTTAAAAAACCGAATCTGCTATAGAGAATAAAATCACCTGTGGCTAGTAGGGGAGGTGTGTACAGTCAGAAAGCATGATCCCCTCCCCCACTATCCCATATACGAGGTATGCCTTGACGTGGTGACTGGGCAGATATGAAAATGGCCATTTTTGTATGCTAAATATCTCTTTTTTTTTGCTTTTGGAGCAGTGTTTCATACAGGACAGATGCAATGCAGAAAATCTATACCCCTAAAAAAATGTGGCAGCTATTAGTTATGTAACCATGAATTTATGCCGTTTCTAGCATGCATTTGATAAAAGAGACAGCTGCACTCTGAAATGCTAAAGTAAGAAAACCATGAATGTAAGAATATAGACATGCATTACTGTTAAAGGAAATATAAGAAAAAAAAGATATTTAGCATACAAAAATGGCCATTTTCATATCTGCCCAGAAGCCACGTCAAGGCGTACCTCGTATACTGGGAACCTACTCTGAGCTGAAGCCTCTCTCTGGGTTTAAAAAAACGAATCTGCTATAGAGAATAAAATCACCTGTGGCTAGTAGGGGAGGGGTGCACAGTCAGAAAGCATGATCCCCCCCACTATCCCATATACGAGCTATGCCTTGACGTGGTACTAGGCAAATATGAAAATGGCCATTTTTGTATGCTAAATATCTCATTATTTTCTTAGATTTTCTTTAGCAGTAATACATATCTATATTCTTACATCCATGGTTTTCTTATTTCAGAGTGCAACTGTCTTTTTTATCATTTTATGTCATGTTCAGTTATGAACCTTTTCACATTACAAGTTTGGGATTTCCGTTAGTCTTTTTCTCTAGCATGCATTTGTCATGGTGAGCGGGAGAGAGTGGGAAACTGGGCTTCTAAACTGGCCCTCAGACTAGGGGGGGCTTGGATATCCCTTATCTCAGAGTTACCTCTTAGTTACATAGTTACATAGTTACTTAGGTTGAAAAAAGACCTAGGTCCATCTAGTTCCCCTTCCTCCACCAGTTCTACATTTAGTCACTAAGTCATTTATAACCAACAATGTTGTGTACTGAGGAAATCATCCAGCCCTGATATAAAGCTGTTATAGTATCTGCCATTACTACCTCTTGTGGTCGGCATTCCACAGTCTGACTGCTCTAACTGTAAAGAACCCTTTCCTATTTAGCTGTCGGAATCGCTTTTCTTCCACTCGCAGTGAATGCCCCCTGGTCCTTAGTACTGTCTTTGGAAGAAATAAGTCATGTGCCAGTCCTTTATATTGACCACACATGTATTTATACATATAAATGAGATCTCCTCTGAGACGTCTTTTTTCTAAGCTAAACATATCTAACTTTTTCAACCTGTCATCATATGTGAGGCCTTCCATTCCTTGTAGTAGTCTAGTTGCCCGCCTTTGAACTGACTCTAACTTCTGAATGTCCTTTTTAAAATGTGGAGCCTCTGATGGTGGGGACATCTGAGCTGCCAGCCTGACCTTGCTCCTGACCAGCCCTGATCTGATCCTACCCCAGGGAGGCCATAACAGGAGCATGTTAACACCAACAGTGATAGACAAATAAGGGAAACCAAAACTCTATCACACAGGACACACACAGAGTAATCAGAAAACAAATGTTAAGGAACAAAATTAAGAGCAGGGAGGAAATAACCAGACAACAGGAGAATTCAACAGCCCACCATGCAACCTGCAGTAAATCTCTAGTTATCGGAACACAACAGCACATGGACTGGCTTTGCAAAAAGCTATAGTCGGCATGGGAAGACAAATTCCTCCATCTTAAAAAGGCAAGGAGTGACTATGATAGGTCTCCCACAACGTGTGATCCAAAAAATAGCCAAGAGGCTAGCAGAAATTAACTCCTGGTAGTCCGATCACTAATGAGCACACAGCTGGTTGACGCCAGAGCCTGCCTGTGCAGCTCAGATGCACCAGAGAAAGTATAGATAGTAGTGATGAGCGAGTACTAAAAAGCTCGGGTGCTCGAAGCTCGGGCCGAGCCTCCCAAGATACTCGTGTACTCGGCCCGAGCAACGAGCCCAATGTTATCCTATGGGAGACCCGAGTATTTTTGTGAAATGACCACCGGCAGCATGTAGAAACCCTAAAAATGTCACAAAAGTCTCAGAAGAGTGCTCAAATGACATGGCAACAGCATGGGGAAGACACCTTGAAGCATTTATCACTCAAAAGTCACAGCTGTTAACAATTTTGTCCGCATTTTACGCCATTTTTACGGACTCACCAGAAAACCTTCCAAAATGACACCAAAATGATTTTTCATGGCGGAAATGTTAAGGGCACATACCCTATAGTGAGATAGAGCTGGTGTATGTTACTTTTTGAGATCAATACATGAAAGATTTTACGTAAAACATTGTGTGGCACTCCGATGTCCCTGAGAAGAGACGTACATAAAGGCCTCTGAGTCTAATGTGCCCATTTTGAGGAACTGAGTCTTTGTAGTATTTTCCTTTGCCAGGGCAGTCCAAAATTGTGAGGTTCACCAATGCCCCTGCATACAGACGTGCATGAGGGCCTGTAAACCTGAAGTGCCCATTGTAAGGAAGTGGGTGTATTATAGTATAGCCCTTAGGCAGGGCAGCCAAAAATTGGGAGGCTCCACGTTGTCCCTGGATAGAGACATGCATGAGGGCCTCAAAACATTAAGTGTCCATTGTCAGGAAGTGGGTGTATTATAGTATAGCCCTTAGGCAGGGCAGCCAAAAATTGGGAGGCTCCACGTTGTCCCTGGATAGAGACGTGCATGAGGGCCTCAAAACATTGTGTCCATTGTCAGGAAGTGGGTGTATTATAGTATAGCCCTTTGGCAGGGCAGCCAAAAATTGGGAGGCTCCACGTTGTCCCTGGATAGAGACGTGCATGAGGGCCTCAAAACATTAAGTGTCCATTGTCAGGAAGTGGGTGTATTATAGTATAGCCCTTAGGCAGGGCAGCCAAAAATTGGGAGGCTCCACGTTGTCCCTGGATAGAGACGTGCATGAGGGCCTCAAAACATTGTGTCCATTGTCAGGAAGTGGGTGTATTATAGTATAGCCCTTTGGCAGGGCAGCCAAAAATTGGGAGGCTCCACGTTGTCCCTGGATAGAGACGTGCATGAGGGCCTCAAAACATTAAGTGTCCATTGTCAGGAAGTGGGTGTATTATAGTATAGCCCTTAGGCAGGGCAGCCAAAAATTGGGAGGCTCCACGTTGTCCCTGGATAGAGACGTGCATGAGGGCCTCAAAACATTAAGTGTCCATTGTCAGGAAGTGGGTGTATTATAGTATAGCCCTTAGGCAGGGCAGCCAAAAATTGGGAGGCTCCACGTTGTCCCTGCATAGAGACGTGCATGAGGGCCTCAAAACATTGTTCCCATTGCAAAGGAGCGGGTCTCCTGTCGTTGTAATGTCCATTCTGCAAAGAATGGGCGAAAAAATTTACCACTGGGGGTATACCTGAAACAAAGGCCTAACTCTTGTAACGGTCATCATGGTGGCGCATGAGGAGAAGGAGGAGCAGTCCAGCGATTATCCAAAGTCCAGAAGTGTGTACCCATGGGTGACTGGAGGTACATGGCAAATTCCCGTTACAAACTTTAAATTCCGCTCTCATTTGCTGGTGGTGTGGTGAAGTCTGGCCCAATCCAACCCTTGTTCATCTTGATCAGAGTCAGCCTATCAGCATTTTCAGTTGACAGGCGGGTGCGTTTATCTGTAATGATTCCACCTGCGGCACTAAAAACACGCTCTGACAAAACGCTAGCGGCAGGGCAGGCCAGGACTTCCAAGGCGTAGAGAGCCAATTCATGCCACGTGTCCACCTTGGATACCCAATAATTGTAAGGCACAGAGGAATGTCGGAGTACAGTTGTTCGATCTGCAAGGTACTCCTTGAGCATCTGGGCAAACTTAGGATTTCTTGTGGCACTACCCCGCACCTCAGGGGCTGTGGTATGTGAGGGGCTGAGAAAACTGTCCCACATCTTAAAGACTGTTCCCCTACCTCTGGCGGATTGGACTTGTGCCTCTCTCGGCTGTATGCCTTGGTTGTCCACTGATTCCTGACCTATGCCGCTAGCGTTTTGTGAGGGGAATGCTTTGCCTACTTCCGTGACTATGGCCTTCCGGAACTGCTGCATTTTGGTTGACCTCTCCGCCTCGGGATTAAGAGACATAAAGTTCTCCTTGTAGCGTGGGTCTAACAGTGTTACCAACCAGTAATGATTGTCGGCCAAGATGTTCTTAACGCGAGGGTCACGAGACAGGCAGCTTACCATAAAGTCAGCCATGTGCGCCAGACTCTTAACAGCCAGGACTTCAGTAGCCTGACCAACACGTTGACTGAACATGCTGTCCTCCTCCTCCTCCTCCTCATCTACCCTGTCCTCTGGCCAGCCACGCTGAACCGATGATATGACTGGTGTGCATGTCATATCCTCAATTTGGCCGGAGATTTGCTCCATGTCTTCATCCTCCTCCTCGTCATAGTCCTCCACTGCACGTTGTGATGATACGAGGCTGGGCTGTGTGTTATCACCCACACCCACTACTGTTTCTTGCTGCAACTCATCGCGCTCCGCCTGCAATGCATCATGTTTGGTTTTGAGCAGAGACCGTTTTAGAAGGCAGAGTAGCGGTATGGTGACGCTAATAATGGCGTCATCACCACTCACCATCTTGGTGGAGTCCTCAAAGTTTTGGAGGATGGTACATAGGTCGGACATCCATCTCCACTCCTCAGGTGTTATGTGTGGAGTTTGACCCATTTCCCGACGGCTTAGGTGATGCAGGTACTCAACAACTGCCCTCTTCTGCTCACATATCCTGACCAACATGTGCAGAGTTGAATTCCAACGCGTGGGGACATCACACACCAGTCTGTGAGCCGGAAGATGCAAACTGCGCTGAAAGCCGGCAAGGCCGGCTGAAGCAGTAGGTGACTTTCGAAAATGTGCAGACAGGCGGCGAACTTTTACCAGCAGATCAGACAGCTCTGGGTATGACTTTAGAAACCGCTGAACCACGAGGTTGAGCACATGGGCCACGCATGGAACATGTGTCAGCTGGCCTCGCCTCAAAGCCGCCACCAGGTTCCGGCCATTGTCACACACGACCTTTCCTGGCTTTAGGTTCAGAGGTGTGAGCCAGTGATCTGCCTGCTGTTTCAGAGCTGTCCACAGCTCTTCTGCATTGTGGGGTTTGTCACCTATGCAGATTAGCTTCAGCACAGCCTGTTGCCGCTTCGCCGAGGCAGTGCTGCAGTGCTTCCAGCTTGGGACTGGTGTGGAGGGTACAGTGGATGAGGATGCGCAGGAGGAGGAGGAGGCTGAAGAGCATGACATTCCGGAGCTGTAGAGTGTGGGTGAAACACTGACTGAGGTAGGGCCTGCAAACCTTGGTGTGGGAAGGACGTGTTCCGTCCCTCGCTCAGACTGGGTCCCAGGTTCCACAATATTAACCCAGTGTGCCGTCAACGAGATGTAGCGGCCTTGCCCACAAGCTCTTGTCCACGTGTCTGTGGTTAGGTGGACTTTGGGTGAAACAGCGTTGTTCAGGGCACGTGTGATGTTTTGTGACACGTGGTTATGCAACGCGGGGACGGCACACCGGGAGAAATAGTGGCGGCTGGGGACCGAGTAACGTGGGACAGCTGCCGCCATCAGGTCGCGGAATGCTTCTGTCTCCACCAGCCTAAAAGGCAACATTTCCAGCGCAAGTAGTCGCGAAATGTTAGCATTTAGAACTGTGGCATGTGGGGTGTTGGCAGTGTATTTGCGCCTGCGTTCAAAGGTTTGCTGAATGGATAACTGAACGCTGCGCTGGGACAAGGACGTGCTTGATGATGGTGTTATTTCTGCGTAGGCAACTGCAGGTGCAGGACCGGAGGAGGCTTGTTCGCAGGCAGCATGGACAGGGGATTGGCTCGCATGCACAACCAGCGAAGACGTAGCAGTGACATCAGCAAGCACTGCTCCTCGACTCTGTTGTACTTCCCACAAAGTCGGGTGCTTGGCTGACATGTGCCTGATCATGCTGGTGGTGGTCAGGCTGCTAGTTTTGGTACCCCTGCTGATGCTGGCACGGCAGGTGTTGCAAATGGCCTTTTTAGAATCATCTGGAGCCAACTTAAAAAACTGCCAGACTCGGGAAGACCTAACATTTGTACAGGCACCTTGTGTCGTGTTGTTGTTCCGGGGAACGGTTGCCTGACTTCTGCCTGGGGCCACCACCCTGCTTCTTACTGCCTGTTGTGATGCTACGCCTCCCTCCCCCTGTGCACTGCTGTCCTCGCTCTGCATATCCTCCTGCCAGGTTGGGTCAGTTACTGGATCATCCACCACGTCGTCTTCCTCTTCCGCACCCTGCTCCTCCTCCTGACTTCCTGACAATTGTGTCTCATCATCGTCCACCCCTTGTTGAGACACGTTGCCAACTTCGTGAGAACGTGGCTGCTCAAATATTTGGCCATCTGTACATACGATCTCCTCATAACCCACTTCAACAGGAGCTGGCGAGAGGCCAGAATGTGCGAATGGAAACGTGAACAGCTCTTCCGAGTGTCCAAGTGTGGGATCATTAATGTCCGAGGACGTGTACTCAGCCTTGTGGTAGGAAGGAGGATCAGGTTCTGAAATGTGTGGTGCAGTATCACGGCTACTGACACTTGACCATGTGGAAGACAGAGTGTTTGTGGTGGTGCCAATCTGACTGGAAGCATTATCCGCTATCCAACTAACAACCTGTTGACACTGGTCTTGGTTCAAGAGCGGTGTACTGCTGCGGTCCCCAAGAATTTGGGACAGGACGTGCGAGCGACTAGATGTGGCCCTTTGTTGTGGCGAAATTAGAGCTTGCCCACGACCTCGGCCTCTGCCTGCACAACCATCACGTCCACTTCCTTGTTCCTTGCCAACGCCCTTGCGCATTTTGCAATGCTGTGCTGACGTGTATTCACTAGACTTGGGCGTTATATCAAAGTTTGTGCAAATCGTGCACCTGTACGCTGCCACCGACAGGCACACACGTGCGGTTTTTAAATGCAAGCACGGACGCACTAAGAACCTAACAGGTTTTAGGAGCAAAAATTAATGACGAGAACTCTGACACTATGTGGACTGTTTTAGACTGTGTACACCAGCCCCAGATATGATGAAGGCTGGTATACGGTCACCACTAGGAATGGCTATATACCCTGCCTGCCTGCCTGCCTGCCTGTATACTGCTACAATAGTCCTGACAAGGACTCTTTTGGTCACTAGCCTGTATTCCGACCTGGCTATACCCTGCCTGTATACAGCAACAATAGTCCTGAGAAGGACTCTGCTACTGTACTCCGACCTGGCTATACCCTGCCTGCCTGTATACAACTAGAATAGTCCTGAGAAGGACTTTTGGTCACACTGTTTGCAGCCCTGCTACGGAAATAGCTATAAAGGGCCGCAAACCTTTCCCTGAAGCAGCGACACTCTCCCTGCACTGACTGTCTGGATAGCTGTGAGCAGAGCACAGCGCGCCCGCCGGTATAAAGGCTCGGTCATGCTGTGAGGGCCGGCCAATCACTGCAATTCCACAACTAACAGGGCTGTGGCATTGCAGTGGTCTGCCAGCCAATCCCTGCATGAGGGCTGGCTCTCAAAAGAGCGCCAACATGCAGAAATGAAGACCACGAGTACAGCACGAGTATCGCGAGATTACTCGGTCCCCGCCGAGTAGACCGAGTACAGTGATACTCGTGCGAGTACCGAGTAGTAACAAGCATGCTCGCTCATCACTAATAGATAGTATATACATTTTCCCCAACGTCCGCAGAGTTTTAGTGAGCTATATATTTTAAAGTAACACCTGGCTGCTGCATTTTTGCCCCACAAAAGACATTAAAAAAGGGCAAGAAGAACAGAGGCTGCAACTCACTTCCTGTTGTTTGCTCCTGTTTCTGAAGGCGAGGAGACAGAAGCCAGCGCTGATTGGATGTGGGGCTCAGCTTTTTCCAAGAATAAATGGCGCCGCAGTTGGGTATCAAACCTGATGCATCCTTTTGTACTGCTCTTATCAAAATTAAAATTCTCACAAATAGTCCCAGCATGGGATTTCCACCGATCAGCAGCACAAACTTGACCCCTTTGGCTAATTTTTCTACTTCCGAAAATCCATAGCATAACCAAGTACTTTCAATTGACTGCATTCCAGGGAACTGCTGTGGACGGAATCTGTCATTCAAGAGGAAAAGAGGATAGACATGTTTCAAAAATTCCTCTGTCTGTCTTATGATGATGTCACGGATGTGTCACGGCCTGTCACCAAGGTCTCACAGCCAGCTGACAATCCAGTGGCAGAGATTGTTAAAAAATCCCAGAGATTGGCAGCACGTGTTGTTATCTGACAGTTCCCTGTATCTGCAGCAGCGGACTCTATGACCCTGGGAAACTGTCAGTTTTTCCTCTCAGTTGGCAGCCTCTGACTTCCTTTATAAACCTCACCTTGGGGTGGTTTGGGTGCAGTTTATAGTTGTTCCTGGCTGTGGTCTGCAGAAGTCGTCTCCTCTTGTTGTTCTAGAGTCTTCTGTGGTAGCTGCTCCTCAAATAAGTGTTTGACTTTTGCTATCTACCTAGGCTTAGTTGGCAGCATTTGTGTTTCCCTTGTATTGTTTTCTTTTGTCTCCCTTAGTGTTTGTGGTGTTGACAAGCGATCATTCCCACCATCCTTACTTAGGGCCCAGATGAGGGTTTGCCTAGGGTGAGGTATCCAGCTCGGCTACAGGTGTGGAGCCTGTATAGGGCTGGCAGGGCAGTGAGGGTGAGCTGCAGGTTGTTGTCAGGGGTCAGCACTTCCCCCTTTCTCTAGTGATAGGGCATTCTTTTTCCCTTCCCTTTGTATTGTACTATACGGCCGGTATAGACAGTTGAGGACATGAATAACTCTTTTTTTGAAACTGAACTAGAAAACTGTTCTTCTACAATAAAAGTTCTTGGGATATCTGTAAGCTGAGGTTATCTCCAGTTATCAATTCAATTAACTACCAGGGAACAATTCAGCCATGTGGAAATAACAATTTAAGATATAATTGTGTATAACGAGATATCTCTTTTGACAATTAACGCCGGTCTTTCAAGTTCTTATGTGGACAAAAAACTCAGATTGAGCTTCCGTGATGTACCAGCCTGTAGGACCAGATTTAGAATATGAGGCCAATGATATTGTCGTCATGGCTCACAAAGTACAAAAGTTCTAGTCATCCGAAAAGTGTTAGGGGTACTTTGCACGTTGCGACATCACTACTGCAATATCGTCGGGGTCAAATCGAAAGTGACGCACATCCGGCGCCGGTAACGACGTCGCAACGTGTAAAGCCTAGATGCGCCGATAAACGATCGCAAAAGCATCGTAAATCGGTGATCTGTGTAGCGTCGGTCATTTCCATAATGTCGCACCAATTGGAGATACGATGTTGTTCCTCGCCTTACCTTACCTTACCTCACCTTACCTGCGTCCCGCTTGCAAAGAGGAACGAAGGAGGTGGGCGGGATGTTTACGTCCCGCTCATCTCCGCCCCTCCGCTTCTATTGGCCGTGTGACGTCGCTGTGACACCGCACGACCCGCCCCCTTAGGAAGGAGGCGGGTCGCTGGCCAAAGCAACGTCGCAGGGCAGGTAAGTGCATGTGAAGCTGCCGTAGCGATAATGTTCGCTACGGCAGCTATCACAAGATATCGCATGTGCGACGGGGGCGGGTACTATCGCGCTCGGCATCGCTAGCATCGGCTAGCGATGTCGCAGCGTGCAAAGTACCCCTTAGTTTCGCAGCAGCTGGATGGAATTTTGTCCAGCCCTATTTGAATGAATGGAACAATTGGATGGTGAGACATATGGAAGCCGCTGCTGCTCTCTAGTAGGTGTTTCATGTCACCTCAGAGCTGGATTCACAGATACACTGTTACACTCACCAAGCGAGCAGAGATGTTTTAGTGAACCTACTGGGCCGCGGCACACAGAAAACCCGTAGGGGCTTGACTGTGGACCGAAGCCTGGTCTTCACCAGAACCCCTAATAATGGAGGTGTTACGCTACAGGTATTGGTCTGGGTGCTACTTGGGAAGACTGGTGTTGCATCGGCTGGCTGCAGGGGTATGGGAACAACAGTCACAGGTATAAGGTTGTGACTGCAGCTGGTGGCAGTCTCTAGTAATTGGTTGCTGCAGCAGCGGGTGTTGAGACTTCGTCCGAGATGGATGGTTGGAGGGATGAATGGTTGGATGGATGGCAGCAGGTGACGACACCTCATGGTAACAGGTATCATAGTAGGCAGCCGGTGTGACGGCTTCCAGCAGCAGGTAGGGAAAATGGAAGCAGCACTCTGTAATACAGACAGGTATAAGTAACAGAGCTAGCACCACTAAAAATCAGCAAGGTGCTAGGGAACCTTACTACAGCAATGAGCCTAAGTCTAAGTCATTGCCCAGGCAACTTCCCAAAGACCAGAGTTTCCTTAAATACCTATGACCTCCCAGCTGATCTGAGAGGCACTTCCAAGTTAGGAGGGCGCTGGCCCTTTAAGAAAGGGGGAGTGGACATGGGTGTGCTCTACGGGCAGAGGCCTAGGGCCTGTCAGGAGTACAGACGCTCCGTGGGGCTGCAGCATGGAACGGAGATGGGATCACCACTGCAGGACGCCTGGACTGGTGAGGAAACCAACGTATTCGCTGGGGGAGGGGGACAGCAGAATGCGAGGATGCCGGCATACACTGTTTTGTACTTCTGTAGAATAGCCTACATCTGCTGCTGCTTCCAGACATGTGCAAAAAACTAGCGCATCTGGAATTGGAGATATATAAGAGACATCACAGTAGTTTTCAGTGGGAAAAACTAGAGAAAAATTCGTCATATAGCAGCCAGAAATAGTGTTTTTCCTCGTGCACGCAACCATTAATCTGAAAAGTCAACACGACATCTACATTTTAATACAGGAATCATAGACTTGTCAGAGAGACAAGACTGAAATGTAATAAATATAGAAAATATGTTCTAAAAGAAAAAAGTACCAACAGGTAAAAGGAAAGTAGAAGATGGATCTGAAATATGAAGGAAAATAGCAAAAAAGGATAGCTCCAAAAATAAATACAGAAGAGATAGAAACGGTAAAAAAAAACACCCAAACCCAACCGCAATCCAGGTATCTGAAGTGTCTCCCGGTCGTCAGAACAGAATGGGCTTTGATTAAATAATGCCGGCGTCTCATTACTGCAAATCAGAAAGATCATTTTAAATGCAGAAAGCCCCTATGTGTTCAATGAATCAGAGGATGACTATGTGTATGGGTCACATTCTGGATCATATCACAACTCGAGTGTTCTCAATCCAGACAGTGCAAAAATATCTAATCAGATGGAAAAAAAATTAATAGTTTTAATTAGAGCTCCAAAAGGTATATTGACGACATAAATGTTGGAATACTCAGCACTATAGTTATTAGTTTTATGAAAATCTCCTGGATCTGGAATACGACACAGATACTTTTTGGGTCAATTCTGTCCCTTCGATTTTCTATTGTATTACTCGTTTTTACACAATTTTTCATTTTTTCCTGCTACGCTATATATAGTGGTGGAGATTTAGCAAGCAAAATATAGCAATATTACGGCTGAAAATGGTAAGAAATCTGGTGTTTATTTGGTCTATCAGGGTTATTGTGTGTTTTAGGTATGGCCAGACAGCACTATCTCTTGCCTCCCAGCGATTCTCCACATGCTCACCCCCAGCTCCCAGGGTCTGTGCACACCACACATGTCCCCTGGGAGCGCTCTTAGGGCACACATGCGTGCACACTCTCCCTCTTAGAGGGCCAGAATACTATTACCCGGAAGTGCCTCTCAGCCTACGACTAAAAAGCACTAGGTATTTAAAACATTCTCCCACTAGGGGAGGTGCCTGAGCAATATGGTCAATTAGGTTCCTGCTTTCTAGCTATTTGTCAGGTCCCATGTTTTCACTGTCCATTACCTGCACCTGTGCCCGCTATCTCATACTTGTCAGTACCTACCATACCCTCCCGTACCTGCCTGCATCAGCTGTCTCGACTACATCTGTCAGCACTAGAGACTATGCCTATCTCTACCTAAATCCATCCTTGCCCTGGGAGAAGCTGCCATAGTCCTGGACACTGCCCTGGGAGTGGCACCTGGCATCTTCCAGCAGCCAAGCTCATCCTCACCATCAGTAGCTCTGGTGTATACTTGGTAGGTGCTTAGTTAAGCCCCTTCCATGTCAGGGTAAGCCTGGGTCCACCCTGTGGTCCTTGGGATGCCCTACCGCTTGCCACATCCACCCATGAGTGTTACACTCTTTTAGTCTAATAGGCCTATGTGAATGATTAGCTCTATGGAGAAACCATGTAAGACAGATTGGTAAGTTCTAATACAGAGTTGGCTGTGGTTAGGTCCTTCCGAAAATAGACAGAGAATCCCAATTATACTGACTTGGAGCCAAAGAGGAAACCCAACCATCCTCTCCAAGGAAAATTGGTGACAAGGTCAAATGTTTTTACGGTAACATGTCACAATTCCGATGGATGGAGATATAAGTTGGGCAGAAGCCAGAAGCAGCTCAAGTCCCCACATTATACCGCCTGCAGATTAACACATAACAGCTGAAATTTGTAGAAGCGCCAGGGGAAACGTTTTCAACACCATGGACATGACCCTGTACTATGGAAGTAGGAAATCTTAGACAAGGAGCATTCAGTCATAACTTCTTTATTTTTTTCCATCTACTTATGGAGCTTGTTTTGCCTTATGGGGCTTAGTTATTGCAGAGCAAGTTGTTGTTTTGAATTAATTTATTATATAATGTAACAAAAAAGAAGAAAAACATTATTTCAGACTGTATGGTAAGAATGACATAATAACTGTATTCAGAGGGCCCCAAATAGGATAGGAGCATTACCATGAACCTCTGCCCCTTCTTCCTACCCCAGGTATGAATCCAGGTATGGTGATTTCCCACTCAATATAATTATACTTGAGCAGTGTCTCTGTTATTGCAACCCTAACCCAAAATATCCACAAGTAGCACGAATTTTGATTAATTTAGTTAAATATTATCCAGCAGGGCCCAAAGTGGGTAGTTAATGCAATACTACCTCCTATCGGGTCTGAATTAAAGCAGTTTTACAAAAATGATTGCGCTAAAGTCTCTGAATGGCATTTAGAAAAACTGATAATAAATTATAGAAAACATGCAATTATTGCTGAAAATTATCTGATGAAGATTTTCATTATAATTTGCTAAGGAACCGGCAGCATTAAAGAGGATGTCCCATGATTAAATCAAGATTGCTGTGTTAGATCAGGCAGAAAAAGAACAAACATTCAGTTGGAAAAACAATAATAATAATATACTGTAGTTGTTACATAGATTTTTTAAAGCGAACCAATCACTAGGATTTTCCTATATAACCTAAAGCTAGTGCTATACTGGCACTATCAGGCTGATTCTATACATACCTTTAATTGTAAGCTAGGATGTATAGGTTTTTAAACACAAAATTCCCGCCCCCTGCCTGTCTGTCCTCCCCCTGTTATTTATGCTAATTCTATTATAGAATTGTTTTACTAAGTGACTAGAAGGACCTGTGCTGATGTCATATCCATGTGACCAGAAGGGGCAGGGCCTCAGCCAACATAGCTGATACCAGGAAACAACATTATTTTTCTGTTGGCTGAGGCCCCACCCCTTCTGGTCACATGGGTATGACATCAGCACAGGTCCTTCTAGTCACTTAGTAAAACGTTTCTATAATAGAATTAGTATAAATAACAGATAGGGGGAGGGGATAACTATGAATACCCACCCCAGCTATCAGCTGATTGGCAGCTGCTGCCACTCAAAAGGATGCTCATTTTACAAACTTTACTTGCTTGGGTTTTGAAACCTATACATCCGAGCTGACAACTAAAGGTATGTATAGAATCAGCCTGATAGTGCCAGTATAGCACTGGCTTTAGGTTATATAGGAAAATCCTGGTGATTGGTAAGCTTTAATTCTAGAACATCTGTCTATTGTGTCCAGTGTGAAAAGACACTTTCAATTTTCCCTTTCTTATTGGCTGGGCAGCTCAATAAAGGTCATCTGCTCATGTGCAGGAGGATCCTGGCAATCAGACTGAGCTTCCGAGCATGTGCGAACACCAGCGCTCTACACATTAGGTGGATGTTTTGTGATGAGGCGCCTTTAGAAGTTTGTGACAGCAATATAAACAATTCGAATTAGACTTTCTTTGTTTTGCACAATCTAATTGAGCAAATTGTTGTGAAGGCCTGAGGTTGTAGTTTGTATTAATCAACTAGGCGAGTTAACGCTTCAATTATTTTTATTCTTCTGTCCATGGTCTTACGGAAACTCTGGGTAGATGGACAAAATGAGATGCCTCCAGTCTACAAACTACCAAAAAGGGACTGCCCCCGTACAAGGCGATGCCCACTGTCTCCCAACTTTTGGTTGGCCCACAGCTTTTGTATCTCCCACCATTATGGTCAGCAGTCTCAGCCTATTCTCCTCCACGATGGATACCACAACCTCCTCTTGTCAATGTTTAGGAACCCCAAACCATCCCCCAGGTTTGAGCCTGGGCCCTGGGAAACACCCCACACAATGCTAACTGTGCATTGGTGGAGGTATTTCCTGAGGCCAGCTCCACTGGGTCTACTATGACCATCCACATAATGGGACTAGCGACCGGGAGAAGAATTGGCTTAATTGAGGCCCCAGTAATATAACAAGATTAATGGCAATACTGCTTTACTCAAATTATGTCAAATGTCGTTTTGCATAAAACTCACTGACTGTCACGGTGGCATCAGGCTCTGTTCACATTGCAGAGTCTGACATTCCGGCATTTGGTTTCTCAGGTGTTTATGATCAACTCAGACAGACCCGGACGTCAACTTGCTGTCTGCTCATTCATAGTCAGGCTAGCAAGAATTAACCTCTGCTAGCCTGCTCATTAAGCTTCTCTGATCACATGTTTAAGAAATCCAATCAATTCTATTCTTCTTATTTTTAGGCTGGAGGAAATCTTCTACCTATGCCAACTATTGTTTATGCTGTGTTCTTCTGCGAGTTGTGGTGTCCCAGACTTGCTGGAGAAAGAGTTGCTTTGTTCTTGGTGTTGTTGTGGAGTTACCCGTCGTCTTGTTGTTTCCGCCCTGCTCTTGTTTTCCTCCTATTCTCTTATTGTCTGATACCTCTGTGTGTGCTGAGTGACCGAATTTTGGTTTCCCCTGTTTGTCTATTTCTGTGAATTAAATTACACTCTGGTCCTGTCCCTCCATGGGGGAGGGGTATACGATCAGGGCTGGTCAGGAGTAGGACCAGGAAGGAGACTCAGACATCCCCACCATTAGGGGTATCTCTGAGAGTAAGGATAGCACAGGGCACTCATAGCCTGGGGGTCAGCTTAGGGGTCCTGGTTTCCCCACTATCCCCATAGTCCTTTGAGATAAAGTACTAATCTCGTACCTCATGGCTCCACGGTCTGGATGAGAACTGTATGTGTGAACTGTGTCTCCAATGGTGCCCTTTCTGATACTTAACATTTTATTGTGCACCTTAAACTGCCGAGCAAGAAAATATCTAATAAAACAAATAAAGTGCTCTGTGCTGAAAAAGTCTGCATCCCTTAGAGCCGTGGACTCTACTCTACGTCCATTGATCCAATAGTCTTTGGTCCGGAGCCAGCTCCTCAAAATTATTAAGATAATTGTGGTACAGAATTTAACAACTTAAAGTCCTACTCTCAAGTTTAAAAATTTCCTATCGGATAGGGGGACAACTTCTCAATCGCTGGTAATTTGACCACTTGAATCCCCCGCAAAATCCAAGAAGTGGGGATCTGAAAAACCCATATGAACAGAGCAATGGACGATCATGCACACTATCACCCCATTAATTCTTAATGGGACCACCTGAGGTGGCCGAGTGCACATGATCGACCTACACTCCATTCACATTCAATTCTTTAGAGCCCCGATTCTTGGAATCATTGGGGTCCCAGCAGTCGGATCTCCATTTATAGGAAAGTTATCCCCTATCCTATAGGAAGGAGATAACTTACAAACTTAAGAATACCCCTTTAATTACTATTAGAAAGCAGATTGCCAGAGTGGACAAGACTTGGCCGGCAGAAAGCAACTGGCAGATTCCGAACAGGTAACTTGTATACAGAGTGAAGGCGGGAGCAAACAACCACACAATTCTTGTGTTGTAGATGAATACTGTTTACTGGTCCCCAAACTGTAACGGACTATCTACTTGTAGGCCAGATTAGTACAAAAGCTCCATTTTCTCATCTTGGGACATCTTCAAATTTGTTGAGATTGTTTCTAAAAAAAATTGTGGCAGTCCCAGAACATTAGCAAGTTTTGGTAACTATGCAAAGTAAGACCATATTCAGACATCAGTGATTTTTCTCATATGCAAAGACATGGACCAACTTTCTTCATTGCTTTGGTCAGTAGAATTGTCGTGTGGTGTTCGGCGTTGCACTTGCTGGGGTCATGGCAGCGTCGGACTCTGCTCAGACTACAGGGTTCGACAAGCAGCCTGGATTCCCTGAGCTGCACGGCCTGTCATTGACGTTGTCTGGTTTTGGCTTCATTGCTCCCCAGTACAACAGGAGTTAATTCCTACTGGCTTGTGATCATCTGATTGCTTGTGATCATCTCTTAGAAGCTCAAGCGGCTGATTACCATCCTCAGCTGCCTTCACCCTTTATAGTTCTGGTTTCTGGGGCTGAGTGCCGGATATAGCTTCTGCTTCCTCGGTTCCTGTGGTTATCCAGTTCTATGGTGATCTACTAGTTGTGGTTCTGCGCGGTGAGTGAGTCCTCCAGTTGTGTGCTAATTCCCTACCCTTTATGCGTTACTCCCCAGTTCACATACTGTCCTTCCTTTGTGTTTGTGTGCAGTGTGCACAAGTTTTTGTTTACCTTTGTCTGTGCTTATTTGTGGGGTTTTCCTTACTGGGCTTCAGGCCTGTTCCCTGGGTGGAGGGAGTAGGGTCATGCTGGGGGCTCGAACCTGTCTACTATCAAACCTACCTTCGAGATAAGACACAGCGCAGGGGTCAGCCTAGGAGCCCCTTTTCCATAGGCACATACCCCAAGACAAGAATATCCTGAACAGATACCATACTGTAAATATCGAAGATGGGAGCACCCCTTTTAGATGTCTTACTCTGTTTAAAATACCATATATTTATGGGCTGTGTTCCTATTTTGAATTTTTTCTTTTTTATCAAAACCAGAAAATAAATCCATAAAAATAGGAAAGTATGAAGCTTCTTGTCTTTGTTTCTTCCTTTTATACTTCACTCTTATTTTTGTCTTAAACACCCCCCGAAAACAGGAAAACATGGCCAGATCTTAACAACATCATTAAGTTATAGGCTGTATTCACACTTGGAATTTGGATGCAATTTTTTTTTTTTTTTTAAATCTGTAATCAATTCCTAAAAGAGTAGAGTAAAGTTTACAACTTTTGCCTAAAAAAAAAATATAAAAATAAAAAATAGGAAGAAATCAAGACTTGCCGGATCTTTACCAATTCAATTAATACCTAAATGTGTCTTTTCTACATAGATGATCATTAAGAAAAACAACTATCCCAGAATAATTCACACCTTCTTCAGATAAATTATTTCCGCAAAGAACAACAAGGCTTTTAATTACCTAAATTGTCCTCTCTCTTTCTCGGAATGGTAATGATGGAGCCATCCTCTTCTCCTCTGTCACCGCAGAAAAGCAGCATATGGCTAATGGGGATATGAAAGCAAATAGTCGGAGTGAAGAGAAAGAATAATCCCTGTACAGTGAGCTGTGATATCTGCCAGGCTGAGATCTCCTCGCTGTCATCGCAAATGTGCCTAAGAAGAGAAACAAATACGTGGCGCGCAGCAGAATGCAAAAAGATAAATACACACGAAATTTGATTGAGATGAACTGATCGCAATAGAGATTGAAAGGCTTGACAGATGCGTGGCGCCACTGATCGCTGCACTTTTATGTTTTATTTACAGAGTTTGGAAAAAACAAAAAAGGATATTTATCTGTCGCATTCATTTGGTTGTTTTTAATGGTCCCAACCATCTGTAGTGAGAAGGGCGGTCAATTGGTCGTGTACCTCATTGAGGTGCATCAACGATGGCGGCCCAACTGGTGAAGACCATCTCCATACTCTAACAAAGAACCCAACCCGATTGTGCCTTTCTGCATTGCTTAAGAAAAATATAGAATGGCGGGATATTTAGTAAACCTGTTGTCACATCTCCACCAGAATCTGCTACTGCGACATCTCATTCTGTCATCGGCCATCACCGTATTCACTCTGTGGGTAGTGCTGGTGGTAGAGGAGATGTTAGAGCCAGAATCTCCAGACAGAGTAGGCTCTGTCCATGCTGGGACCTCCAGTAATCTCCAGTCCTACAGAATGGGTATATGTGCTGCCCAGCTGAAGTCATCAGCTCCTGGTCTCAGCCCATTAGAAGGCACCACACCATACTTAAGCTTCCAGCTTACTTCTGGAATCTGCCAGATATGCTTATTCTTCCTTGGCTAAGTATTGGTTCTTTTCTGTTTAACCTCGGCTGTCACGCCCGGAGTAGAAGATAGCCGTATATACAGTAAGGGGCACTTTGCACACTGCGACACCGCACCTGCGATCGCGTTGGGGTCAAATTGAAAGTGGCGCACATCCGGCGCCAGTAACGATGTCGCAGCGTGTAAAGCCTAGATACACCGATCACTGATTGCAAAAACATCACAATCGGGTGATCGGTGTAGCGTCGGTCATTTTCATAAATTCGCTGCAGCGACAGGTACGATGTTGTTCCTCGTTCCTGCGGCAGCACACATCGCTGTGTATGAAGCCGCTGGAGCGAGGAACATCTCCTACCTGCGTCGCGGCTACAATGTGGAAGGAAGGAGGTGGGCGGGATGTTTACATCCCGCTCATCTCCGTCCCTCCGCTCCTATTGGCCGCCTGCCGTGTGACGTCGCTGTGTGCTAGGAAGGAGGCGGTTCGCCGGCCAGAGCGACGTCGCAGGGCAGGTAAGTGCATGTGAAGCTGGCGTAGCGATAATGTTCGCTACACCAGCTATCACAAGATATTGCACCTGCGACGGGGGCGGGAACTATTGCGCTCGGCATCGCTAGCATCGGCTAGCGATGTCGCAGCATGCAAAACCCGCCTAACAGGTTCTAAAATAGAAGTTGCACTCAAGTAAAGGGAAAGAGATAAAACAAGTATCTAGATGGCGAACATTGGAATATGAATACGCATTACTGCCAAGAAAATATGATTTTTTTTTCTTGAAAAATATGAGTTACTTAGCAAATAAAGGTGGCCAAATTTTCTTGTGCCCAGATACCAACGTCCAGGTGTAACTCTCATCTGGGTCCTACTCTAATTGTTATGCTTCTCTTGTCCAAATTGAACTTTTATATGGGCGAGAATAGAATAGCTAGTTGACAGTTTACTACATTTGGAGCTGATCTCTAGGGGCGTTGGGTGTCTTGAATATTATTGGTACTTAAAGAATGTATGTCTGGAACACCAATGGTGTGAACAAGGTGCAAGACTCAAAAACATACAATTATACAATAGGATAAAGAGTTGCACACTAGTCACAATGTTTAGGTGAATAATGAAAAGCAAAACTGCAATGGGAATACTAGACTGAAAAATACAATTAACTATCTGAAAAAATGAAAAACATGAAAATGGAATATGCATAACTGCTCTGAAAAATAGAATAATAAGAATACAAGACATGTTTAGCCATTGTATTGAACAATGCAAAAGAGCTCCAAAACCACGCCAAGGTAATGTGACTAGTGTGCAGCTCTTTATCCTATTGTATAGTTGTATGTTTTTGAGTCTTGCACCTTGTTCACACCATTGGCGTTTCAGACGTGCATTCTTCAGTTAGTATGCACTTTCTGTCTGAGAACCCTGCCCCACCCATAGCCATGTGTCTTATTTCACATATATAGCTTGGTCCTTTGCTTCCCATACAGAGCAAGTTTTTTAACTGCAGATGAGGTTGCACATAGGTTAAGAACCCCAAAAATAGAGATTACCTTGACATGGTTTGGGGGCTTTTTTGCATTGATCAATACAATGGCTAAATATCTCTCATTCCTATTATTCATAGCAGTTGTGCATATTCCATTTTAATGTTTTTCATTTTTTCAGACAGTCCATTGTATTTTTCATTCTAGTATTCCCATAGCAGTTCTGCTTTTCATTATTCCCATATACATTGTGACTGGTGTGCAACTCTTTATCCTATTGTATAGTTGAATATTATTAATGTCATGATTCCGATGTGCATTCTGTATTGTTCTGCTATGTTCTCCCGCAGAGCTGGTATATGTTGCTTTTGGGGCAGAGTGTTTTGCAGGATGACTGCTCTGCTGGTTGTTTCAAAAGCACTGGGTTTCACGCTGGTCCTGGGAGGTGCTCCCGCAGATGCTTCTCGTTCCCGGTGATTGCTCTACTTCATTAGGGAGCGTGTTAGCTCAGGACGCCACCAGTCATACTTCCTATTTACAGTTGTGCTGTTGGCTTTCGTGGGGCTCAGTGTTCACATCTTGGTCTGTCGACTCCTGACTGTTGACCAGTCTCTGCCTGTCCTCCCCAGTTTCTGTTGTGACTTCTCGGTTTCTGACCTCGGATTGTCTCCTGACCATGTCCTCGCCTGCTCCCTGTATTTTGTACGTGCTCTCCTGGAACCCTGACCTTCGGCTGTATCCTGACCTCATCTTTGTCTGCCGCCCGTGTACTATCGTGCAATCCTGATTTATGACTTGGCCTGTCTGACTACCTATCAATTTACTGCATACAAGTAGTTTCTAGCGCCACTTTGTGACAGTCCTCACAATTAGCTTGAAGACCCCTTTTAAGGAGCCCTCAAGGAACCCTACTAGACCAATTGGCAATTTTGAATGTAGCAGCACAATGATATCCCCAAAATCAGTGCACAATATGTAATTATTATTTTTAAGATTTTTTTTGTTACTTTACTTCTTATATTAAAATTTGAAACATTCATGAAAAAATATATAGTTTTATCATGGTGTTCTTTTCTTTTGGTCTGGTAATATTAGCCACTAGACTACAAGAAAGTCCGCGGTTACTGTATATCCATGAAAAAAAAAGATTCATAAACTAAAAAATAAGCCTGTCTTATTGACAATATCAAAAATCCAAGGGAAAAAATAGCCGACAAAGGCACATTTGTATCAAGCACTCTGGGGAAAACTATATTACACGACATAACACCCGAACCCTGCAAACTACTAGATTACATTCCCGGACTTTATAACAGAGTATATCTCAACATATAGTCAACTCTACTTGAGTAATGGTTATTGAAAAGTGTAAACAAAAAAATATAGACAAAAGTCAAATAAATAACGTCACCGAGACTCGGCACAAAGCCTCGTACTGTGCAACTTTCTGGATATTGGGAGGAAACGGGGGACAGAGATGAAAGTGGAGAAGAAGGAATAGTAAGGAGCGTAACGTTTTTAACTCTTACCTCTAGAAGCATACTTTACTAAACTCTAATGACCAGTACAATTTGTATTTACTTTTGATTTTTTGTATCAATTGGTCAAATTAAAACTTTTAATTTTTTTAGACAATTGACGTAATATTTGGGTATTTTTCGTGGCATAAAAGGGTATTATTATTATAATATTAACTTGCCATTTCTTGCTTTTTTATGTGAAAATACAGTTACATTTAATTTATTTTATTTATGAAATAAAATAAAACTAAAAAGATGAAATTTATTAAAAATTACGTTTTATGCTGACATTGGGCAACGGTTATGATATACGGCATAAGCAAAGTCCAGAGAAAACTCACCATAGCATTGCCTATACTCCCGCTCATAAATTCCTGGTAAATAAACGGAAAGCCTATCGGCCACAGCTGGGCAATAATAAAGATCCAAAAACCAGGAAAATTCCAGTAATCCTATCAAATATCCAATTAACGTGTTGCGACTAACTGGTCTTAATCGTAACATTATGATTAAGACCAGTTGGTTGAAAAGCATCAACATGGACTGCTTTCACTGGCAATTGAAATTAATTTTATGGATTAAATTGGATATTTTTTAGGTTTACCGGAATTTTCTTGTTTTTTGGCTCATGAAGATATATGGCATGCCTCGTTGAAGTCAATGCATCAGAACCAGTTTTTGTTAAAGGAGTTGTCCACTACATTAACATTAAGGGTTCATCCTTAGGATAGGTCATCAATGTCTGAGTGGCCGGGGTCCAACACCCGGTATCCCTGTTGATCAGCAGTTCTAGGTGCCAGCAGCGACAGCAGGAAATGCTCATGTCATGATTCACGTATGACTCTGCTTTGGCAGAGCCGTTGTATGTGCTTATCTTCCTGCTGTCTGAATTTTCTGGGTTAAGTCTGATGGGAGGAGCCTATTCTGTTGTGCCTTGTTCTGGGGGTCACGCTGCCTTATCTTCGAATGGTTTTCCCCGGTACGCCGCCAGTGATAGTTCCTGCTCTGCAGTGTGAGCCTGTTCTGATCCTGGCCGCTACCTAGTACTCCTTTCCCTGACCTCCGTCCTTCCCATCTTGTCTTACAGCCCTGTCTCCCTAACCTGCTCTATGTTTTGTTATCCCGTCTCCGTTCACTCCCTCCTTTATGCTTACTTGTCTTCTCGGTTTCCGACCTCGGCTTGCTATCTGATTACGGCTCTGCACCCCTCCAGCTCCTGACTATACCTCCTGGCTTTCCGACCCTTGGCTTTCACTTGACTCCGGCTCTGCTTACCCCTCTGTAACTACGTGACTTCCCGGCACTGACCTTCAGCTTGATTGACCATTCTATTGCATCCTTGCGTGTATGCTAGTGACCTCTACTGGGCTTACGCCTAACTACACTAAGGGGTACTTTGCACGTTGCGACATCGCTACTGCGATCTCGTCGGGGTCAAATCGAAAGTGACGCACATCCGGCGCCGGTAACGACGTCGCAACGTGTAAAGCCTAGAAGCACGGATAAATGATCGCAAAAGCGTCGTAAATCGGTAATCTGTGTAGTGTCGGTCATTCCCATAATTTCGCTGCAGCGAAAGGTACGATGTTGTTCCTCGTTCCTGTGGCAGCACACATCGCTGTGTATGAAGCCGCAGGAGCGAGGAACATCTCCTTACCTGCGTCCCGCGTACAATGAGGAAGGAAGAAGGTGGGCGGGAAATTTACGTCCCGCTCATCTCCGCCCCTCCGCTTCTATTGGCCGCCTGCCGTGTGACGCCGCTGTGACACCGCACGACCCACCCCCTTAGGAAGGAGGCGGGTCGCCGGCCAGAGCGACGTCGCAGGGAAGGTAAGTGCGTGTGAAGCTTCCGTAGCGATAAAGTTCGCTACGGCAGCTATCACAAGATATCGCATCTGCGACGGGGCGGGGACTATCGTGTTCGGCATCACTACAATCGGCTAGCGATGTCGCAAAGTGCAAAGTACCCCTTAGAAGCACTAAATCCTGCCTGAGTATTTGCTCCACTTAGTGGTAGCATCAAAGCTCAGTTCTGGAGCTACACCGTCTTCTAATAGCGGCCACGGCCATGTACTGCTCATCCGCCTCCTATTGATTTGAATGAGAGGTGGATGTACAGTACCGATCAGAAGATGAGGCTGCTGCAAAATTGAGGATTTCCGGCTGCCTGCTGCAATCACTGGCACCAAAAATGGCTGATTGGTGGGCAATCCTCCCCGATCAGACATTGATGACCTATCCTAAGGGGCACTTTGCACACTACGACATTGCAGGTGCGATGACGGTGGGGTCAAATTGAAAGTGACGCACATCCGGCGTCACAGGCGATATCGTAGAGTGTAAAGCCTTTTTGATACGATTAACAAGCGCAAAATCGTCGTAATCGTATCATCGGTGTAGCGTTGGTCATTTCCATAATTTGGAAATGACTGATGTTACGATGTTGTTCCTCGTTCCAGCGGCAGCACACATTGCTGTGTGTGAAGCCGCAGGAGCGAGGAACATCTCCTACCTGCGTCCTACGGCTCACGCCAGCTACGCGGAATGAAGGAGGTGGGCGGGATGTTTACGTCCCGCTCATTTCCGCCCCTCTGCTTCTATTGGTCGCCTGCCATGTCGCTGTGACGCCGCACGACCCGCCCCCTTAATAAGGAGGCGGGTCGCCGTCCAGAGCGACGTCGCAGGGCAGGTGAGTGCATGTGAAGCTGGCGTAGCAATAATGTTCGCTACGCCAGCTATCACCATGATATCGCAGCTGCGACGGGGGCAGGGACTATCGTGCTCGGCATCGCAAGCATCGGCTTGCGATGTCGTAGTGTGCAAAGTATCCCTAAGGATCAGCCATCAATGTAAAGTAGTGGGCAACCTCTTTGATGACTAGAATGTGTTTTATTTTCCTCCTCTTTATAAATCAGCTCTCATATCCCCACCCCTGTGTCTGGTCAGGGTATATGTCGGAAGGAAAGTTGGAAAATTATGAAATATTCCATTATGAGAACAGATAAAAGAAGAATACATTTCTTCTGAAGTCCAAGTTAATTTCAAAGGAATTAACTCTAATAAAAGTCTCACCGCCGTAGAAAGAAACAAAGGAGGGAATCCCGGGGCTTCAAACTCTGAGAAGATTTCTATAATTGGAGACACAATAGAAAAAGACAAGACGCACAACATGACGGACAATATTTATATAGAATGAAGACTCAAAACAGGTTATATTTAGATCAGGTCTAGACTTTAGTAATTAGCGCTTTTTATCTAAGCACAAGTCATGACTGTGATATTTTGCCGATTGAGCGCACTGTATTTTCTTACACCCGTTCATCCGTACAGTAAAGTCTATAGTCGCACAACACGGAGCGCTGTTCTTCCAGAATGCGGTGCTTGAATGTCCATCTGCAAACATGCACGGTGACTAGCGATGAGCGAATATATTCAAGTGGAATTGAATTCTACTAAAATATTATAAAAATCCACATTCACCATAATAGAGTGTAAAGGGCCATTAAAAGATTAAAAATAAAAGTACTTATACTCCACTTATTGCTCACCTCACCATCACCCGTCCGGTCCTCGTCACATTCCCACTAGACTTTCTGAACTTCTGGCTGCAATGAGATCTGGGGCATTTTCGCGCATAAGGTGTCACGGTCGTCTCTCTGCATTGTGAGACTAGTGGCAGATTCAGGACTTGTGAGTCATTTCCATGCTCAGCTTTCAATATTAAATGAATTACCTATCCTTGGGCAGTCGTACCATTAATATCAGTTTGGTTTCCAGCAGCTTCCGAATCCTGGTCACGTGTTTCCAGTTTGGGACCACTCCCAGTCCCTTTATATACCCTCTTCTTCCAGGAGAGGGTGCCAGTTATTCTCTCTCTGGTTCATTAGGATGCATGGCCAGGAGGTGTAAGTAGCTGGTCGAACCCTGTCTGCAAGTTGCCATGTTGGCTGCGGTCTTGGTGCTGACTGCAGTAGTCCGTGGTGTACTTATAGTACAGTGTGGAAGTTTTACTGTCTGTTTACTTCCTCCCTTTTATGTTGTTTTCCTCTATGCACGTTTAGTCTCTCCTTTGTGTTTGAGTGCCATGTGTACAAGTTTTGGCTTTCCCCTGTCCATGTTTAGGTACTGGGTTTGTCACTATGATCCCGGTTCACCCCTTGGGCGGAGGAGGTTGAGGGGAGTTACATCAGGGCTTGGACAGGAGTTAGGGTCACGATGGCAATTCAGACCTTTTTACCATTGAGTGTACCTCTGAGTTAAGGGACAGCACAGGGTCCTCAGTCTGAGGGTCAGCCTAGGTGTCCTGATCCTGTCATCCGGTTTGTTTGTTGTGGCGTAACCCCTGCTGTTGTGTGTTTTGCTTCACGACGGACATTCCCTAAGTCCGTGCCGTGACACAAGGTTAAGGAGCACACTGTCACATCATGCTCATTCTTGAGTTTGATTTCAACACTAGGTGAAGAGGTCCAGGTGTTCTGCGCAAGTATCCATGATAAAAAGATGAGATGGATGGGTGACGATGAGGAGCAGTGGACCAGGGAGGTCAACAGTGAGGTGAGTATAACTTTTTTTCTTTACATCTCATATTAGATAGGTTCCGCAGCTATGTGCTCAGCTGTATACCTGACCCTAGTGCTGGGTCGTAAATAGGCAATGGATAGGATGAGCTCTTCATCAACCCCACTAAACACTATAGAAGACACAAGGAGGACACACGGAGGAAAAAGCATGAACTACTTATCCACAGATGACACAGGTAGAAGTGCAGCAGAGTTTTCAGCAACGATGCCACAGATGAGTACAAGCCACCTGCTTGCAACCTCGGCTTGAAGGAACTGAAAATATCACCAGCACCAGTCTCAGGAAACAAGGGGTATTTAAACAGCAAGGGAATACTGACAATTAACAGCAGGGTGGAAGGCGAGCTCCTGCTGGGTCCTAAAGGAAGAGAGATAAATTCAGCAGTAAAGCTACCTATACCAATCAATACTGACAGCAGGAACAATAGACAGTCAGGGAGCATTCTGCGCAGCCAAATGCTGTGACCTTCTGTGGCCAGAAACCATATGACTGTCCATTACACGTGACACACCTGTGACAGATATGGGCTTTTTTTAGTACTAATTTTTATGGTCTTTACCAAGGGGGCGTTGCTCACAGGATAATGATGTAGAAGAGCCTAACGACACGCCCCAGAGGATCTTTTTAGCCATGCCCCTCCGATAAAGACCAATTACGATAGCTCTAAATAAAAAGGACCATATCTCTGGAACCATATGGCGGATTGCTAAAGCAAAAAAAACATAATACTCAGGAGAGAAGTGGAAAATAAAATAGGAACAAAAACGGGACACTTTTGATCTTGTGATAGGTCCTTTTTAAATAGTCTAGAAGGAGCAAATAAAATGGAGCACGACCCTTGCATCAGGTTGCGAAGAAAGTGTGTTTGCAGTATGTGACCATGAAAATACATACATCTGCATAGGAGCTGTAAATGTGGCGCCCCTGAGGCTCTGGTCACTACAGGGTACTGCACCTCAATTAAGGTGTGGTATCTATCTCAGGTAAGGGGGGAGTAATCACCGGTATTCCACATTCACACTCTACATACAGCTTAGGAGCCTTCACACAGGGTGGGATGGATCAGGGTAGGCAGGGGGGTGGCCATCACAATAATGGGACTTCCCCAGTCACTGAAGCCAGCCACATGAAGGGAGGGTTCCCCCTGGGGGTAGATATAGGCGCAACACACTCACATCAAAAACAGATCCGTTGGGACCGTAGTTCTAACAAGATATCTCTGGAAAACTTGGACTTTACTAGGCCCGGGGCTTGGAGCGGGAGCTTAGCCAGGGTACCTAACCGCTGAGGGGGACACCCTAGAAATAGGACTCTCTCTCCTTCTCTCTTCAAACACCGGTGGTGGCCCCTTACTTGCCTGAGATTGACCGGAGCCCATCACGGCAGTGACCAGTACTACTGGGCTGGTGACGGAAGCTGTGAGTAAACTACACCTTGAACTCGCAGAGACTGTGTCAGCTTGTCATTACCGGTGTCGCTACCCAGCGCTTAAGCACCAACCGTCATTACTCCTTCCCTCTTCGTCCACCCGGGGCCCGCTCCGCCTGTGGGGACGGACACCATCCCGGCTGCCGTAACACCTGCCCCAGTGAGAAATCCTGCAATGGCAGCTATTCCCTGGCCGCATACCACAGGTGGTGTCACGACAAACTCTCCCAAATATCTCGCTTCCCCACCATTTATTTTACGCCTCGGGGCAACGGAACCGGGCAAGGCCTCCCCTGACAACGCCTGACCCGGCCGGAAACGGCCTGGCAACGAGTATACACAAAACAACATGATCAACACTAGTGTCAAAGGGTTGTATCGCCTAGCCAAGTCCAGTGTTCAGCTATTTCCTGCAAAAATATAGACAATGTTTGGACTGATGGGGCACATGTATTACCATTTTTCCATTTAAACAGGGCACTACAGAACCCCCTTTTCAAGATTGGTGGAGTTCTCAGAAATTGGACCCCCAGGGATTACTTGTTGCCTATCATTTGTATAACTGATCATTTAAATTGGAAATAACGCTTAAAATGCTCATTTTCCTGACTTCTCCATGGCCCTGTGACCCCGTATCGTTGCCTCTCTTATTTACACCAGGATGTCATAATTGATTATTGCTTTATTTTAAGTAAAATTCCATCATCAGCGCTAAATGCATTGTCTGAGAGTACAAAGCCGGCCATTGACTTACTCTCCAGGTAACTTTAAAGAAACGTTTCCGAGCTAATGATTTTCTGATTGCCAGGGGAGCTGTTCTCCTGACAGCCATACATGCTATTATTGAATATTAGACGCGTTCGGAGCCCTGCACACACTCACGTGATTAACCGGCAGCCATCATACTGTTCATTGCAGACTAACTTTTCTTGGAATATAGCTTTTTTGGTAAGTGTATTTGTATTCTAGTCATTAATAATTGAAATGTTGGAGTTTGTACATTTATAATATTTTTTATGAGCTGAATCTTCAGCATTAAACCAGTGTTTCAATGCTTTTCAGTTAAAGTGGTATTCCGGTCTATCACCTCTCTATAAGAAGCACTGCACAAGCAAAGACGAGGCAAGGATTAAAGCAAAGTGTCATCACATGCCAAAGTTGCAACATAAAAGGGGTTTTCCAGCTTTGGGGTACTCTGTGTGACTGCAAACTTGTAAATCCTCACAGCGCGCACTGTGCGTGCTGTCAAGATCCTCTAATGCTGACAGCGGGAGTGGGTGGTCATATGACCACAAGTATGAGATCTGCATCATTATGATCACATTCTGACTAGATGTATTTGGCTTCACTCAATTCACTTGTAATGAGCAAGGCCACACATGCTTAGTCAGGCTGTGACCGCATACATGCAATTGTATACTTGTGGTCATGTGCTTACCAGCTCCAGTAAGTTTTAATGTTTTACCTTATCTTGTTATCTTGCTGTAAGACCAGGAGTAATGGATTTAGATTTAAAAAGAATCTGTCAGGTGATTTTATTGTACAATTCTAATGTTATCTTTAAAAGGGCCGTTTTAAGAGACTTGAGGTCATGTGCTTGTCAGCTCCTGGCGCCAACACCAGAATCCTGACAATGCATGGACTGCTCGATGTGAGGACTCACAAGTTTACAGGCACATAGAATGACTGCAGACTTGTGCCCCAAGGCTGGAATCTGTCAGGTAATTTTGTAGTACAATACTAATGTTATTTTTAAATAGGACTTAAAGTGACCTTTCAGGATCAGTAAGTTTTATTACTTTACCTTATCTTGTTATCTTGCTGTAAGTCCGGGAGTAATGGATTTAGATTTAAAATGAATCTGTCAGGTGATTTTATTGTACAATACTAATGTTATCTTTAAAAGGGGCTTAAAGAGACTTGAGGTAATGTGCTTGCTAGCTCCTGGTGCCAACATCAGAAAATCCTGACAATGCATGCCCTGCTCGATATGAGGACTCACGAGTTTACAGGCACATAGAGTGACTACAGACTTGTACCCCAAGGCTGGAATCTGTCAGGTGATTTTTTAGTACAATACTAATGTTATTTTCAAATAGGACTTAAAGTGACCTTTCAGGATCAGTAAGTTTTATTACTTTACCTTATCTTGTTATCTTGCTGTAAGACTGGGAGTAGAGGATTTAGATTTAAAAAGAATCTGTCAGGTGATTTTATTGTACAACACTAATGTTATCTTTAAAAGGGGTTAAAGAGACTTGAGGTAATGTTCTTGCTAGCTCCTGGTGCCAACATCAGAGAATCCTGACAATGCATGCCCTGCTCGATATGAGGACTCATGAGTTTACAGGCACATAGAGTGACTACAGACTTGTACCTCAAGGCTGGAATCTGTCAGGTGATTTTTTAGTACAATACTAATGTTATTTTCAAATAGGACTTAAAGTGACCTTTCAGGATCAGTAAGTTTTATTGTTTTACCTTATCTTGTTATCTTGCTGTAAGACCAGGAGCAGGGGTTTGTTTTAGATTTCAAAAGAATCTGTCAGGTGATTTTATTGAACAATGCTAATGTTATCTTTAAAAGGGACTTAAAGAGACTTGAGGTCATGTGCTTGCTAGCTCCTGGCACCAACACCAGAGAATCCTGACAATGCATGCACTGCTCAATGTGAGGAATCACAAGTATACAGACACGTACAGTGACTGTCGACTTGTACCCCAAGGCTGGAATCTGTCAGATGATTTTGTAGTACAATATTAATGTTATTTTTAAATAGGGCATAAAGTGACCTTTCAGGATCAGTAAGTTTTATTGCTCTTCCTTATGAAGTTAAATTTTAAATTAAAGTAAAATTAAAGATAAATGAGTTAATTTAAGATTTTGTTGCCAGCAGATCTGAGCAGGTCAGGTCAGCTCTTTTTGCTTTGGGTCCACACCCATTTAGGTTAAATATTGGAGCCTTTCCAGCAGTCCTTACTGCTGTTAGAATCATTTCGACTCTGGCCAGCCTGGTGGAAGGAGCTGCTGAGGTTTGGTCCTGTGCCCATCCACCTGCTACTTTAGAGTCCGTCTTCTACGGTGACATTTGGTGTTTTGTATCTTTCTGTTTATTCCCCCCGTCTGTCTTTCCTTTCCCTCTGTGTTTATTAGTGTACTGGTGAGTCTAGTGTACTCATCGGCCTACTCTGTAGACAGGGTGAATTTAGGGCCAGCTGAGGGTCCCAGGTATCCTGCTCGCTGACAGGTTGAAAGAACCTGTATAGGGACGCTAAGGAGCTTAGGAGTCAGCATGAGGTGAGTGCAGGAGGTGCCCCTTCACCCCTTTACCTACCGGCAGGGACCTCCATTGTATCATGACCCCATTGTGCCCCCCCTTTTGTGGTGTTTTTGGTGGTACGTCAGATGCTCGTTGATCTAATCATGCATTATATACATACATCTCCAACTCCGCGTGTGACAAGCAGCCCTAAGAATGGCACATAGATTCCGTATCACAGGAGGGCAAGGTGTAACCGTCTGCCCGACCCGGCACAATAATCTGCTGTCTGAGCTTGACTTTTCATTTCTATATAGAAAATAAAGCACATTTTGTGCCCTCTTGCATATTTGCTTTGAGGAGCCGAAATGTCAGACTGAATTTGGTCTAAAAATGAAAAATTTTAGCAGCTGCATTAAGCTAATTTAAATATAAATGTGCACATATTAGTGTGCAGGCGAAAACGCACAGCCTATGTATTTATTGCCGGTGTAGTCAGACATTTCAATATGTTTTTCATTTATTTTAACCAATATGATTTATACCGCCAGCTTGCCACTTTCAAATCTTTTGATGTGGAAGCAGATTGCGCCTATGTTTATACTGTCACATTCTGGGTGACAAGTCCCGAGTGAGCAGAACACATGTGCCCAGAAGGACTTAATGTGACATAGCAATTGGCTCTGCAGATTAAAGGGCGGCGCTTCCTCCGGAGACGGCGCCTGCATTGCAAACATACGATCAATATTTCATCAAACACATTTTCACAGAGACTTTGATGGGAAGTTAAGAGATGAATTGTCTGGTTTCTGAAGTGAAAAAGAGAGAATATTCCCAATATATTTTGGTCCACTCTCAATATATTGAGTCTAGTCCCAGGATACCCACTCTCAGAGGTTCAGCACATGATGCCATACTTATTTGGAAACTTAGAGACCTTAAAGGCGTGGTTCGAAGGTCCAAAGAAATTTTAATATAAATTCTTCCCTTTTTAGTGCCATAACATTAACTAATTTCTATTACGGTTGCAATAAAAATTCCCTTCTCTTTCCTGACTACGCTATCTAACTCCTATTGATTTGTTTTCATTACTTTCTAATGACGCTTTGTCTGAGAATCCCAGTGCATGCTAGGATACTCAAACTAAGCGTCATCAGAGAGCAGAGGCTGTGGTGCATAATGGGCAACTCACTTGGAGATGTATACAGCTTTTCCTTCAACTTTGCCCACTTGTGTTAAGTTAGGTTGAAGTCTAGGGAAAGTGGGGACAATCCAGCTCCTCTACTTCATTGTCATTGAACCATTTCTTCTCCAATCTCGCCGTATGTTGAGGGTCGTTGTCCTGCTGGAACATCCTTTTCATACACATAGCACTCAAGTGTACGGAGTAACTCTTCTTGTAGGATACTCACCTATAGCTCAGCATTGAGATCACCATCCATCCTGGTCAAGTATTCAACACCTTTAAATGTGAAACACCCCCATATCATCAGGCTTCCTCCACTGAACTTGACAGTTCCATAATTTTCTCGATCCATTAGGCTCTTTTTCCCTTATTTCTTCCAGAAACATTTGACACCATTAGAGCCATCTACAGTATTGACTTTCATCCCAATTCTTCCAAATCACCCATTTCCAATCTTCTACTCTCCACTTTTCGTACTTTTATTGCAAACTTGAGCCGACTCTTCTTATGACGATATTAAAGTTGAGGCTTCTTCACATATTTTTGGGCCACCATTCCAGACTTGTACAACGTGCGTCGCTCGGTGCTTGCATGGACATCTGTGATCTCACTATTATGAAGCTAAAAGCCGCCTCCACTGCCGGGTTTGTCGCCCCAGAGCTGATAGACCTTGTGATGAGCTGACTTGTTAACTCTGATATTTTGCCTGGACATTGTCACGGTCATCTCCCTGTTTTTGGAATCTACTGACAGCTTCCGGACTGCAGCCTCTCATCTCCATAAGGTTATCCACATTTAAATTTTGTTTTGTTTCCTTTAGTGCCTAAATGGTTAACATCAGTTTTGCTGCTAGCAGCTTTTCCAGCAGTCTCTGGCCAAATGTTTCAGCTGTAATTACTTTGTAGTGACATCTTTCTGGTTTAAATAGAGGTGTTACCCAGCAATCCCTGCTGTTGATACAAATCCATCTGTATACTGGCCCCCTTGGTGGAAGGAGCTGAGTTGAAGTGTTCCAGAAGTCAGCCTTTATTATTTTGTGTTGCGCTAGTTCCTTTTTTTGTTTTCCTTCCTTTATGTTTCTGTATTGTAGAGGTGAGTCTAGTATACGCATCAGCCTACTCACTAGACAGGTCCAGCTAGTTTAGGTCCAGCTTAGGGTTCTAGGTATCCTGCTCGCCGACAGGTTGAAAGAACCTGTACCGGGACGCTAGGAAGCTCAGGAGTCAGCTTGAGGTGAGTTTAGGAGGTGTCCCCTCACCTGTCTCCCTAGCGGCAGGGTCCTCCTTTATATTGTGTCCCTGGTGCTCCCCCTGTTTGTGGTGTTGTTTTGGTGTTTTTTCATTGTGTGTCAGATTCCTTTTTGGGTCTGAATGCACTCGCCACGCTCGTAGCGTGACAGATGTACACCTCTTGGCTTTTGAATGGATGGATGGACTTCATTTCGCATTCTTCCAACTGTCATTGCCTCACATGATGAAGTTTAACAGTTTTCTTGGCCGAGAGACCACTGTCGATGAGCTGGATGATGCTGTTTCTCCTTTCTTGGGAGATCTTCTTCATGGCGGCTCCTCAATTCACACCAGTGACCTTTCGCTTCTGATTCAACCTAATAACACACTGAGCTATTAGGGAATGTGAGAACAGGTTTTACTTTGTAGTATACAGAAAGAAAAAGATTTTTCAAACACCAGGAGCAAAACAGTAACAATGCAGTGATATGACAAGAATCTGCATAGCTAATTATATGTTGAAGTCAACTTTGTGTATGAGATAGCCAAGATGATTGTCTATAACATGAAGGTAATCTCACGCTCAAAGCTGTAGATGATGATGGTGAGATATGAAGCCTGAAAGTCAAAAGCTTAAAACATTGTTACCCTTTTGCTTGTCAGTATATGTCATACAGCCCCATGCAGTTCTATAGATGACATAATAACTGACAACATAGTATTTTATTTTATATTTTTAAATTTGAGTTCTTTTTATCAGTTTATGGAATGGAACAAGACGCGCATTCGAGATAGTGAAGACGAACAACGCTCATCTCCCTGAACTTACGCTGTCTATCAGGACATAATTGTGGAGGTGGAAGAGATGACTTATGTCAGTCCTCTCCTTCCATCAATCAGTCATTGAGCACAGCTGGTGACAAGATGGAAGAGTCCGGGCTACCGTGTGCAGTGAATGGTGTAATGGCCGGAGCATCCCTGCAGCACATAAATGTAATGCATATAACTTGGTAATTTACAGAATAGCGTATTAATTGCATGTAGCTGTTACTAATAAAGTATGTGTGCACTCAGTACCCATAGGCCCTGACTATATTTGACGTTGCGATGTTTTTCCATTTTCCGTCTCTGTGACATTCCGCCTAAGGTGGAGACTGTAATGGTGAATTTTTCATGGCTCAACATAAATATTTCTATTAGTGTAATTTGTTCCAGAAAAGACTAATATCATTACTACTCATTAATAGATTGCAGGACTGACTGACTAAAGAAGCAGATTTAGATGTTTACAGTCGGGGAATGAGAAGTTCTCTAATTAATGTGATTTATTTTGCTGACTGAGCCAGCTGCCTCCATTTACTTCATTATAGCCCCACATATGTCAGAAAGTATAACGTCCTAATGGAACTTCAGTCCGAAGAACAAGTATGTTGTAGTGATGATGAGCGGATCGGACGAAAATCCAAATTTAGTGATTCGTTTGAATTTAGGGAGGAAATTCAGTTCTCATCGAATGTATTGGAAGTGAATCAAATTGCACATATTATGCACTGCCCTCGCTCTCCGGAGCACAATAAGCATAAGGCCCCCTTCACACGTCTGTGTCTCCGGTACGTGCTAGGTCCGTGCCCATATGTACCGGAGACACGGGCCCACGTATACCCATTAAAATCAATGGGTATATGTGCACGCACGTGTTCTGTCAGAGGCCCGTGCCTCCATGTGGAGCAGACGTATGCCGTGTGCTCCACACGGATGCATGTCCGTGTTTCTCCGGCAGCACGGGCCCGCACACGTACCACACGGAAGTACCACATGACACGTGCCGGAGAAACACACGTGGCATTGTAAAAAATAAAAAAACACAAACTCACCTTCACCATACCTGCAGTCTCTGCCGCGGCTGTCACCTGCATCCGCCCCCCAGTGAATTTAAACAACGTGTCTTCCTCACTGGGGGCCGGAAGCAGCGTCAGCGGGGCGTGGCCTGTGCCGGACACTGTCATTCAGCACCACAGACAGCTCCGGAAGTAACAGATAAGGCGGGGCTTTCCGTTCTCCGTGTGTTATTACGTATAACACACGGTGAACAGGAATGTGCCACAAACACGGCAAACGGGGAGCAAACCACCCCTTTAACACGTACATGAAAAACGGATCGTTTTTTTTCCCGGACGTGTGAAGGGGCCTAAGGGTGTAAATAAAACTGGAATACGAATATTGGTGTGCTCCTCGGTCTTTCTTTCAATGTCCACTTCTGGCTCAAGTCTCTTCTGGTCTTAACGGCAGGTAACGTCCTCTTCTGAGTTTTCCTTCACTCTCCACCGGTGCTTCCTGTGTTGATTAGGTCTCGGGGATGCGTGGTGTGACATTGTGATGTTAAGACCTAAGCATGTTGTAAGCCGTGTACCTGGGTGGGCTCTTTAGGATACAGCGAAGTCACAAACGGGAAATAAACAGCTCCAACACTAGATCAGCCAACTAAAGTATTTTACTTCAATCTGTAAAAGAAAAAAATTAGAATAAAGGAAAACACTAAGGAAAATCCACAGACACTCAGCCAAGAGGCTGAGACCCTTGTGCTGTACAGCATGGTGCCCTACAATATGGGTCAATGTCAGTATATACACTATGTTTTACATACAGGATACATACATACAGATGCGTACAGGATGCCTGGATAATCCAACCACCAATAACCTATTAATACCCTTTAACCTAAAGGAATTGGATGGGTGTGTTATACGAGTCGCCTGCAGTACAGCACAACAATGTACAAACGTAAGGTGAATTCACTCCAATCCCCAGCTGAATATTCCCCTGCCCCAATATAAATACAGTGAGCATTAAGCCCGCTTTACACGCTACAATATATCTTACGATGTGTCGGCGGGGTCACGTCGTAAGTGACGCACATCCGGCATCGTAAGGTACATTGCAGTGTGTGACAGGTACGTGCGATTGCGATTGAACATTAAAACGTTCATCGCATACACGTCGTTTAATTCCTAAAAATTGAACGTGCGGTTGTGCAATGTTCCCTTGGTAGCACACATCGCAGTGTGTGACATCCCGAGAACGATGAACAGATCTTACCTGCGTCCCGTGGCTCCCGTCGGCAATGCGGAAGGAAGGAGGTGGGCGGGATGTTTACGTCCTGCTCATCTCCGCCCCTCCGCTTCTATTGGCCGGCTGCCGTGTGACATCGATGTGACGCCGAACGTCCCTCCCACTCCAGGAAGTGGACGTTCGCCGTCCACATCGAGGTCGTATGGAAGGGTAAGTACGTGTGACGGGGGTTAATCATTTGTGCAGCACATTCAACAAATTGAGCGTGCCGCACATATGATGGGGGCGGGTACGATCGCATACGATATCGTATGCGAAATCGTAACGTGTAAAGCAGGCTTTAATGGAGGATCCTTCCCTAGATTCACCTGGAATGACCGAACAACTTACTAAATGTGGAGGCTGCTTAGCCAGAAATGGGGGATAGAAACTTAAACAAATACAAGCTTTGTCCTGGATGATCTCAAATATGACCTAAAGTCCATGATAG